>NC_041406.2:72960239-73210239 GCF_900747795.2 Erpetoichthys calabaricus
TTTATTTAAACCTTTTAAGTTCGTATGCATAGCCCCATTTGGCTGTTTTAGGTTTTTTTTTTTTTCTTCAGTAATATTTAATCTCCTTAAAGAAAAACAACATATGCATTTTACTTTTTTTGTATCGCTTTAGTAATATTTTAGAGTAAAAGGATAACAAGTATTTAAACCTTTTATGTTACTTTATAGTTATTTTACACAATGTTGAAAAATTAATAAGAAAGCTACATATTTTGGCAGCTGCTGCTTTAATTTTCAATGAAATTAAAAAAGCTCTCCAAGAGAAAACCTCAATGAAGAAGAAACAAGGAGAAACCCTCATTTATAAAGGTTTGCTGCAGATGACTTAACTGAAAATAAATGAGTAGTTCCTATGTGTATAATACATATTTATCTATTTGACTTATGCCTTTATTCCAGCAACTTGCAACATCTAAGGTACAATTTGTTATATTACTTTGTTTTTTTGCAGCACAGGCAGGTGAAGTGACTTCCTCAGGGTCACACAGTGGTGTCAGTACCAGGATTTGAACTGACAAGCTCCGGGTTTGCTGAAATATTACTGAAGAATGAAAAAAAACGAAAACGGGCAAATGGAGCTATGCATACAAATGTCCATCCATCCATTATCCAACCCGCTATATCCTAAATACATGAGCCAATCCCTGCCAACACAGGAAACAAACCCCGGGCAAGGTGCCAGCCCACTGCAGGGCGCACACACCCACACACACCCACACACCAGGGACAATTTAGAATCGCCAGTGCACCTAACCTGCATGTCTTTGGACTGTGGGAGGAAACCGGAGTACCCGGAGGAAACCCAGACAGACACGGGGAGAACATTCAAACTCCACGCAGGGAAGCGAACCCGGGTCTCCTAACTGGCACCTTTCACTGCACCACCATACTGCCCGCATACAAACTTAAAAGCTTTAAATAAAACAGAAATATATACCTTTATTTTTACTTCCTTAACTTGTGGAGGGTGTATCCTGTAACAAAGCCCTAAGTTTTTTCATGAAAGCCCCTTTCAGTCAATAAGCCTTAAAAACAGGTGTAAAGCTAAACTTGCAGCACCGCTAATCAATTACACTTGCCTAACGCCTCTCCTAAGGGGACATACTGTGGGATCTGGGCATCCGTCAAACCACCAATCACAGGCCCGATTAGAAAGCGGGAAGCTGTGATTTGTCGTCTCCCTCCCATGTAACAATCACAGCCCGTGTTACAACGCACTATGTATATATGTATATGTGTGTGTTTATGTATGTGTGTATATGTATGTGTATATATATGTTGATATGTGTATATATATATATATATATGTATATATATGTGGATGTGTATATGTATATATATGTACATATGTATATATATGTAGATATGTAAATTTGTATATGTATATATATGTAGATATGTGTATATGTAGATATGTATATATATGTATATGTATATATATGTTTACATAACCTCTAACACACTACTTCTCCGCTGCGAAGCGTGGGTATTTTGCTAGTCCTAGAATAAAAGTGCCGTCACAAGGCACACTTTACCTTTTGATTTCTAAATCATGTATAAATGGAGCTCCATGATATTTGGGCTGAGGAAAAGCAGTTGTTTCTTGTATGTAGTTTAATTCACAACTGACACACTTAAAGTGCCAGTACCCAGCATGTGTCTGAAGAACAAGATTGTAGTATCCCAAATTATTATTTTTTTTTTCCATGTTCATGCATCGTTCCACAAGACTATGTTACTGTGCAGTATGTGCTACCTTCTTTTAAAGTACAACTATGCCAATTCCACACACCACATCAGTGTGCACCATGAAAACAAAATTGCAGCAGCCATTGAAAAATCATGAAAAACAAAATATACCAATAAAGAAAGGAAAAATGAAAAACTCTCAGAAATAAGACAAAATGAACTACATAGTCATCAAACTATGCTCATACATGGAACATTGGAAGCTACAAGAGGTCAATAGCACAAAAATTAGCAAATAATATTTTTTGTGAGTTAAGGATGTGTTTCTTTAATTAAGTATTTAATTTTACACATTTTATTCTGTCTGGGTGGCACTGCACCTACAAATTTTGGATGGTACTGGTAGGTGGGACACTAGCAATACTGAGCACTGGAAGCACAGTTACTGGATAGGGTATACAACAATACTACAGATACAATAAGATTACCACAGTTCTGCTACATATACAATTTTTCCCCAAAACAAATCTCACCTTTACTTCAACAATTCAAAACAAAAGGAAAACAAATACAATTCAGAGTAAATACGTCAACAACTATAAACAGGGGACTTTAGAACAAAAAATTATTATATAATCTAGCAGGAAAAAAGCAAACATAACAATGAATAAATGAATGAGTGAATGAATGAATGTGTCAGATCTTCTAGATAATAAGACATTTTATAGGAGTTACTGATGAGAATAACTTCATTTGTTTAAACTGCCTCTAAATATATTCTATAGACACCATAAGGCATGGAATACATACATTCTTTGACAAACAAAAATTTGTTCATCTAAAAATACTGAAAATTCCAACTGAACAATTTATATTCAAGCTCCATGTTTAAGTGTTCACAAATGCTCTATAATTTGAACAGTTCTATTTTAGGATCCACAAAAAAACACTGTTAATAGCAGCAACAACCTGTTTAACTGCAGCTCTATTTACACTTATGCCAATTGATATTGCTGCTCACTTATCTATTTCTATAGTGACATGACTACAGTATGCAATGTTAAAGAGAGCTTGAAACATTTTAACAGCTTTTGTTTTGAATCACTATATAGATGGGTCCTTTCATCGGACTGGCTGGCCCAGAGCTGTCTCATCTGTGGAATGGCCAATTGGGGGAGGCAGCTTGATGGCTGAGGTCTCCAGGGGCCTCATGTATAAACGGTGCGTACGCACAGAAATGTTGCATACGAATGTTTCCACGCTCAAATCGCGATGTATAAAATCTAAACTTTGCGTAAAGCCACGCACATTTCCAAAGTACCTCATACCCTGGCGTACGCAATTTCTCCACTCGGTTTTGCAGACTGGCAGCACCCAGCGTCAAAGCAGTGCTACTCTTCCTGTGTGGTCACCCTTTCTTTCTTAGATCCACATTCCTGACACGGCTTTATAAATACACTGAAACTAACTGCATATTGTTTATTAGTGTAATGCATCTGATTGTAATTAACCTGCAGCAATATAATGGTCCAGGGAATAGCCATAGTATTCCAAATACCATAACTGCTTTAGCATTGTTACTCTCATTGCATCTTCTTCTTCTTTCAGCTGCTCCCGTTAAGGGTTGCCACAGCAGATCATCTTTCTCCATATTACTCTCGCTGCACCACTCAGAGTATTTATATCACTGTATCCGAGTGGGGAATCACAGCAGCAGCTGATTGGAAAGAGAATTATCGGTATACAGCATGAAGCAGACGCTGCCTCAGCCACGGCAAAACGCTTCAAAGGCTTTCCTGTATCAAGTCGCGGTTCAGAAAAAGTTTCATCCCAAGAACTATAAACGCACTTAATCAGTCCATCAAGTGCTCCTTGTAGAACTGTTTTTACTTATAGGTACAATTACCCCACTGTAAACTTGTACTACAGTTATAATATTGCACAACCTGAGCCAAGATCAAATACAGAAAAAAGCATTTAACATGCTACTTTAGTTACAATGGGATTTAAGAAACTAGTAAATTAAACGATTTTAAGATGAACTTTACGATGTTCTACTTTAATGGAAAAATAAACTACATGATTAAAGTGGAAATTTCGAGATTAAAGTTGACATTTTGTGCTTTTTTCCCCAATGTGTGCCTATTTTTTTTGTTTGTACCCTAATAAGCTTTCATATGACACTCAGACGGTGGGCTACAACTCGCCTTTTCATGGCGACTTTGATATGTGATTTCTTTTTTTATTTGGGGCACTGTGCGACTTTGTGAACTTGAGCTTTCGAGTTTCTCCGACACTCTGTCACTTGATCAACTTCCTTTTGTTGTTTATATCACTGTTTAAACCAACAAATAGTACGTTTTTCCTTTGCCTCCACTTGGTATTCGCTGAAATTCTTATATTTTCCCCAATGCTTTTCCCATTGTCTTTTCACAGAAGGCTGAGCTTAAGGGCTATTTATATTGATTTGCGTATTCAAAGAGGCGTAATTCTGGGAGGAGTTGGGGCGGGACAGAAGGCTGATGGGGATTTATGTAGCGGAAGAACGTCAAAGTTTGCGTACGTACAGATTCCTGCATCTGGATTTTTCTGTGCGTACACACATTCCCGCTTTTGTACTTACGCCATGTTATAGTGTGAGTTCTACGCACGGCGTTATACATGAGGCCCCAGGACTCTAAACAAATCCAAATCGTATATGTGATATCATCTATTGTTAAATTCTGCTCCGTACTTGTAATATTTTTATTTTTATACTGTATTGAGGATTTGTTCTGTTCTGTGTATTGTATTGTATTGACCCCCTTCTTTTTGACACCCACTGCATGCCCAACCAACCTGGAAAGGGGTCTCTCTTTGAACTGTCTTTCCCAAGCTTTCTTCCATTTTTTCCCTACAAGGGTTTTTTGGGAGTTTTTCCTTGTCTTCTTAGAGAGTCAAGGCTGGGGGGCTATCAAGAGGCAGGGCCTGTTAAAGCCCATTGAGGCACTTCTTGTGTGATTTTATGCAATACAAAATTAATTGTATTGTCTATAGCCATTTACATAATTCAAATGTCCATAGTCGCCACAAACTTTTGCTGTTTATTTAACTACTGTATTATGTCAAGATTACCTAGATCTAATTTTATATCAAATGAATATTAAAATATATATTTAATTATTAAATAACTCTACATTAAAATAATTCTAATGTGACAAAATACTATCTGGACAGTATAGACTCACTAACTGTTCTGAGCCATCAAGTATTACTTCACCACAACTACAGCACAGTATACAAGCAAACACACTTTAAAGATAAAATGCAAGGGGAAAAAAGAAGAAACCTTCTGGAATGATATTGCAGCATTTACTCATTGTCTATTCATTCCTTATTATCATTAGCTAAAAATCAAAGTACATTAAAAAAAGTGTGAAGAAGTGTTACATTTCCATTCTTGTCCCAAAAGAAAAAAAGGCACTACAAAAAGTCCTACCTCATAGTCTTCAGCTTCAATAAGCAGTTTGGCTGTAGTTACTCTGGATTCATAAGGTGGACATACCTTTTAAAAACAGAAGAAAATAGACTATTTAAATAAAGATTACTCATGGATACATTGCAGTTATTACGGTAAAACCATCCACAACAAGACCAATGCTTATGAAAAAGTATAGAAAATAGGCAATCGACCAATTACTTAACTTCTAATAATTTGATGAAATCCTGTTAGTCTGGTTTCATAGTGCAGAACAGCTGTGAAAGTGCTCTGCTTCAGGTAACTAATGATTTGCTTATGGCAGCAGACTCTGGACAAACCAGCATATTAATTCTGTTAGACCTCAGTGCAACATTTGACACTGTCAGACATGACATTCTACTGTCTAGAATGGAGAACATTGGGGTATCTTTAGCACTGTTCTCCAGTGGTTCAAGTCCTATCTGACAGATAAGCAATAGTTTGTTAGTCTTGGCAACAGCAGGTCCAGCTCAGTGCCAGTCACACAAGGAGTTCCTCAGGGCCCCGTCCTTTGTCCTCTGCTCTTCTGTATCAATATGCTCCCGTTGGCAATATTATTCATAGCTATGGACTGGGTTATCATTTTTCGGCAGATGATACTTAACTCTATTTCAATGTTAAAAGTGACACTTCATCAGTGCTTTCTTAGCTCACAACTTGGGTCAGTGAAATTAAAATCTGGATGAAGCAGAAAAATGACCTCCTTTTCAATTATTCTTAATGTTCTCATCAAATCTTCTTCTGAGGCAAGGAATCTTGGTGTCATACCTTTCTTATTCTACCCACTTAAACCACATTAAGAAACTTTCTTACTTCCACATCCATAACATATCCACATTGATTATTGTGACTCCCTACTTTCAGATGTCTCTTCAAATCTTTTATCACAGCTCCAGTGGATTCAAAACTCTGCTGCAAGAGTCCTAACACGAACCAGCAACAGTGATCACGTAACACCTATTCTGCTTCACCTTCACTGGCTCCCTGTGTCTTACAGGATTGAATATAAAATTCTGTTAATAACCTACAAAGCTTTAAATTGCCTCAAATTGGACTACATCAGTGACCTTTTCCATAACTGTGCTCCCGTTCACCCACTAAAGTCCTCTGATTCTGGCAATCTTGTTGTGACCCACACTAACCTGCACTCTATGGGCGACAGGGCCTTCAGCTAGCACTTTAGCGTCCAGACTTTGGAATGACCTCCCTAAATTAATTAGATCAGCGAATTCAATTCATTCTTTTAAAAAACAACTTAAAGCTCATCTGTTCAGGAAGGCTTTTAACTTAACCTGACATTCTGCCCCTTCTGCCCAGAGTTTAACTCTCTGTCTAGATGCTCAGGATAATTTGTGTATGTGTGTGTTATATCACAAATTATGTTATTTGTTCAGCCTTTTCTTTTAGTATTGAATTCAGTATTTTACTCTGAATTTACTATAATAGAATATAGATGATTTTATAATACATTATTTGTAGCATGGCACATTACTCTGTGGGTTTATCCATTTGAAAAGGGTAGACAGTGGTAATAAACGGGATGAAAAAGATCAGCAAGAATGCTTAGATAGGCTGGACATTCAAATAGTTCTCAATGACAATTGAGAGGTATAATATGTGCCAACATTCAATACAGCATTACATTGCCAACATTGCCCTGTACTGTTGACAAAACACAGGATGCATCAATGCACTCATGCTGTTTACACCAATGTGCGACCCTACCAACAGCACCATACCGTAAAAACTGACATGCGTCAGACTAGAAAATATTTTCCCAATTTTTAACAAGTCTAGTTTTGTCATTCATGTGCCATCTGTAGCTTCATCTTCCCATTCTGAGCCTATATGCACACTATTGCTTTAAAATGCTGTTATTTGACTACCAGTAATGTTTCTGTCATCTTAAATGAGTCTGCCCATTCGCTACTGACCTCTCCCACTAACAAGATGTTTATAACTGCAGAACTACTGCTCACAGGATGTTCTTTGTTTATCTCACCATTCAATGTAAACTCTGCAGAGAACACTGTGTGAAAAATCCATGAGGGCTGCTGTTTCCAAGATGCTGGAAACAATACTTTTTACACCAATGATCAAAGGTCAAAGCCACTTAGACTTATCATCATTGATGTTTCCTTATTAATTTTTTTCACATTTTCCTAAGGAGTTTTTGGGACTTGCTTTTAGCTATTTTGGGGTTTCTGTGGTTGAAGGATTTGATTAAGGCACTTATTTCATCCTACTCTGTCTCCTGACTAAGTTGTAATTCTTTAGCGTCTTACCACGGTGTCATTTTGAAAACTGAATGGCAACACTGTTTTGTGACTCTCACGTTGGTTGTTGCCAAGGCAACTACCTAGACGTTCCCAGGAGCACACTCAGGTGATGTTATCAGCGTGACCATTTACAAAAATAATTGATGCACTGTTTGGGAATTCAAATTGTGGATAAAATTAATAAGACTTATAAAACTTAGTGTGCGCTTCTTGGTATTTTCGTTCTTGGTTCTCTGACTTACTTTCCAGTTTACCGTTATGATTCTTGTCTCATGTTTCTGGCTTGGTGAATAATCGATTTGTGTATTTGGTTTGACCTTGGTGTGTACTCCGTTTTGTTCTCATCTTCTAGACCTGAAATATAAAAATCATTCTGTTTTGATAGGACAAGACATTCTAAAGTTTGGTCGAAAGAACTTTACAATGTCTGCATTCTATATATACTGAGTTGCAGCCACATTATTGGCTGTTTGAAGGACAAGATTTTTTTTTTTTTTTGCATTAATGAGCAGGTGTAGCTAATAAAGTAGCCACTGAGTGCAAATTAACATCTGTGGAGCCACAGCTCTTCTGCATTGGTGTGAAAAAAGAAACCACTGAGTTCCAGCCCCTCCTAACTTTATATAATTGTGAAAATCAAGGCAGTAGAATTTCCCCTTGGGATTAATAAAGTATCTATCTATCTCTATCTATCTAGAATGTGGTTTTGTATACTGTGATTAGGTGAATAAAAACATATTTAAATATATTTTCAAAAATACATTAAAAGAAATACAGTAAGCATTCAAGATATGTGCATCAATTACAAAAAACAGCAGTTTTTTAAGTGATATCTTTTTTAATGAAATAAAGGATGCAGAATTTCATACTTCAGAGCTTCTTCCCTCAGTTTTGGGTATTTACAATGAAAATGAAACATAATCACTCATGTTTATTTTCTTTGTTTCATGTCATAAAAACATTAAAAAAAAAGTGACTACCGAGGTGCCAGTGAGAGTATATCAGGAGATTTTCTGCATTCACCTGATAAGTAACTTAACACTGAACTATATTTTATGCTAAACCAGTCTAAAGGGCAATTACTAAGAGTTATTCTTTACATCATCCATTTAGTTGCTCCCACACATTACTACTGAGTAGAACCCTACCAGAATGACTATTTTATTTTGTTTTCTTCATTTACTGCATTAATTTTATGCATTTTACACATATTATAAATGTCTAAAGAATATATCAATTTGCAAGAGCACTCTGCATAAGATTCAGTTATAATGAGGTGCATCGGTTCCAGCTTTTCTCTAAATCAGCATACAAATATTCTAAATTATGATTGCTCGATAATATTGGCATTTGGTACTTAAATGTGGAAAGACATTTTAATCATAATAGAAATTTGTGATGCTTGTTTGAATAGTTCTGACTCTATTTAAGTAACTAATTTTCATTTTGTTCATTTTTTTTTTCTACAGAAGATGTATTTTCAGCCAAACTTTCCTTTTGTTATTTCCCCGTCCAATTTGGGCTTTCTTAGTTTTCTAGCAGCATCTTGACTCTGCATGTTATTAATCTTAACAAGTTTGCAGCAGTGACCTGTAAGCACAATTCCTTCAACATGGCACAGATAAGAACAAGGCATTTATTTTTTTTTTTTCATACTTTTGCTAACAGGGCCCTTTTCCTTTTGCATTCCGCCCAGTCTTACCTTTCTGAACACAATGTGTCTTTCACAATTCAGACATTTGTCAAGGTCATCATCTGATTAAAATGATTCTAGGCAGTTTTCACAAGGGCAAAAGAACATTGTTCTGACTTCTGGAACAGGCTATTGAAAGTCTCAATATCTTCCCACTGGGGAATTTGTGTGCTGAAGGTAGATTAAAAAGTATTAGGAATGTGTTCTGTTAACAATAACAACAACATTTATTTATATAGAACATTTTCATACAAATAATGTAGCTCAAAGTGCTTTACATGATGAAGAAAAGAAAAAAAAGACAAAGTTAAGAAGATGTGTTTCAAAAGAGAAAACATCTTTACCTGGTTTAATATTAAATATGTGCAATATTTCAGCTACATTGAAAAGTATTAGAGATATGTATATTGGAGATATATATATCTTTATATATAATACACTACTGTGGCTGTTCATTTGTCTGTCCAGGATTTTAAATCACCTATAGCTTACAAACCATTTGACCTATTGTGAATTTCCCATTGGGATTAATAAAGTATCTATCTATCTATCTATCTATTGACCTGAAACTTGGTGCACATATACTGCGTGACGCCTACTATCCTCTTTCAGGGTGATGATTGACCTTCAAGGTTATTCCTCTTTTATTTTTATTTTAATTTTATTGTAGAAACAAGTCTCAGCAGCGGCCAGCAGGGTGGCCGTGCGGCACATCCGTATGGGCGCCATTCTCATCCTACCACCTTCGCCGTCACTTCCCCTACCTCTTCATATCTTGAATCACTCTTGAGGCAGACTGAAGACTTAAGCGCCAGCTTAAGTGAAAAATTAAGGAACCATACAAAGTAATTACAAGACAAACACAGACTTAATCAGTTTTAACGCAAAACTGCCAACAAAAGAAGAGAAGAAGCGGGCTGCTAGGGTGGAGAAAAGAAGAGCTGCTCAGGAAGCAACAAGTGCATCAACCTCTGAGCAAACGAATGCTAAACGTACAGAGAAAGAGTATGAAAACTATGAATGCTCAAGTTAAGTGTATTGCAGTGCACCATTACTAGTGTGTGTGTATTATATATATATATATACATACATATACAGTAGGGCTGCACGATTAATCTTTTTTTTCTCATGATAACGATATTTATGACCCACGATCAGTTAATAAATATCGTCGCGATTTTACAGTATAAAGACCAAACTGTTTTTTATGGGCTTAGTTTACGGATTGGACTGCGTCACTATGACGTTACTGCGTCTAGATTGCAAGCGCTTTCTGAAGCAGTAGAAGTCAATAGCAGCAATAACAGTCAGTCAGAATAAACATATGATGGCGGAGCAACGTGCAGAAGTGCGATCGTTAGTTCCTAAAAAGGGGTCATACTCAGTTGTCTGGAACTATTTCGATTTCGAGGAATGTGATGTTGATCAGGTACGAGTCTTGTGCAAACTTTGCTCCTGTTCCGTCCAAACGTCCCAAGGTAACACAACAAACCTCATCAACCACCTTAAAAGCCACCACAAAGTACACTATCAAGAATTTCAACGACTGAAGGCACAAACAGCAACAACAAAAAATTACCAGCCATCCACAACACAGACAACAATATCAGGGACATTGTTCAACGCAATACCATATCTGCCTAGCTCGCAAAGACACCGGGAAATAACAGAGGTGATCGCATACCATATAGCCAAGGATATGTGTCCAATAACCACCGTGAGCAGTGAGGGGGTTTAACAAAATGATCGCAACTCTTGATAAAAGATATAGCATTCCCTCACGCAACCATTTTTCCAATGTTGCGCTGCCCTCGCTGTATGCGAAATGCCAAAAAGAAATAGAAAGAGAAATTCTCAGGCTCAGCCTTGAATATTTTGCTGCCACGACCGACTTATGGTCAAGCAGAACTGCGGAACCGTATTTGAGCTTGACAGTTCATTTTATTGACAGCGAGTTTGAGATGAAAAGCAAGTTTTTGCAAACTTCGTTTTTCCCACAAGACCATACAGCGGAGTTTATTGCAGTGGGCCTCAAAGAAGCGATGTCCGCTTGGGGCTTGGTGGAAGAAAGACTTGTGTGCATCACAACGGACAACGCAGCTAATATGATTAGGGCAGCATCTGTGAATAACTGGCCGAGGCTACACTGCTTTGGTCACAGACTTCATTTACCAAAGGAATAATCGTCATTATTAATCGTGATAAAAATTTTGAGCAAAATAATCGTGATAATCATTTTTTCTGTTATCGTGCAGCCCTAATATACAGTATAGTGTTGCATGAGTCACTGTCTTGCTCCCCAAAACATGAGGCTGATTCTCAGTACTTTAGCAAAACCAGCTTTGATCAATTTGATACAAGAACAGCAGGGTTATTTATTGCAGCGGGAGCTACCACCCTCCTATACATAGACACAGCAAACGGGAAAAGTCAGGGTCAGGTCAGTGACAAAGTTATACTGTTCCCTGCATTTATAATGTCCCTTGCATCACCAATCAGCCACTGGCACGTATAGTATGATCTCGATCATCTTGTAGTTGTTTCAGCAGCACTCTGCTGCTGTGCTGCAAACCTGAGGTTGCCTCAGCAACACAAAAGCGGTCCTCCACAGACACGATAGTGGCGCTTCAGCGTGTTGTCCCGTTGTTTCCTAACAGAATTCAGAAACTTCATATCCCCCCCCCCCCCCTTAGCTTTGTCCACACCGGTGTAGGCAAAGCGACCGTCCAAGCCGGGCTCGGCCAGGCAGGAGTGAACATCAGCATTGGTGTGTGCAGCCCTGGGATGGTGGCGAACATCAAAAGCGAAAGCTTGCAAGCTAACAGACCACCAAGTGAGCCAGGCAATCATAGTCTTCTGTTTGTACAGCCACAGAAGCGGGGAGTGGTCAGTCACAGGTAAAAAAAAAATGTAGGTAGTAACAGAGGGCCTTCACAGCCCACTTAATCGCCAAACACTCCTTTTCAATTGTGGAATAATTACCACTCCTTGGGTATCAGCTATCTGCTGAGAAAAGTGATGGGGTGTTCTTTCCCTCAAAAAATTGTGAGAGCACCGCTCCTAAACCGTAAACGCTCACATCCGTTTACAGGATAAATTCCTTCGAAAAGTCCGGATTGCACAGTACCAGGAATGATGACAAAGCGGCTTTTAGGTCCAAAAAGGATCTCACACAGGCATCGGTCCAGACAACACTACGATTCTTTCTGCCTTTTGTCAAGTCAGTGAGGGGGGCGGCCCAATGTGCAAAGTTGGGAATGAACCACCTGTAGTACCCCCCCCCCCTTCCCCCGAGCCTGAGGAAGGCCCGAACATGCCTCTGTGTTTCGGGATGTGGATATGCAAGAACCTCCCTCACCTTGTCCAATGGAGGCTTGAGCAAACCCTTCCCCATGGAAGATCCCAGATAATGGGTTTCCAACATACTCAGCCTGCACTTCTTTGGGTTAGCCATCAACCCTTCCATCCGTAAACTGTCAAGCACTGACCGAAGACGGATGAGAAGAAATTCCCAATCATTACTAAAAATAACATCATTGTTAAGATAGGCACCCACGTACATGGAATGGGGACGCAGGAACTGGTCCATCATGCCCTGAAAGGTCAACAGTGAGTCATAGAAACCAAAAGGAAGTGCCATAAATTCAAATAGCTCTTCAGGAGTGGCAAACCTGGTCTTCTTGCAGATGGACTCCTCCAAGGGTACTTGAAATATCCCATTGTGAGGCTTGGGATGGAAATAAATGAGACCTGCCCGAGCTTCTCCAACAGCTCGTACACAGATGGCATCACGTATGCATCAAACTTGGAAATCTTATTCAAACGCCTCCACCACTTGCTTTTGCTCGGATGAATAATGCCTAACTGAAGCATCTGCTGAAATTCTATGGGTATCACCTTCCTTGTCGCCAATGGCAGGTGATATGGGGGCACCTGTATGGTAATAGCGGGAGGTGTTACAATCTTGTGTTCCACAATTGTAGTCTGGCCAGGCACGACTGAAAAGATGTCCGAGTTCATCTCCATCACTAATAGCAATTCCGCTTTCTGAGTGTCAGTTAAATCCTCGCTGACAGTGACTTCTGTTTGAGGGACCACTGTGGAGGTGACCATGACCTCTCACGGTTCATGACACACCTTCTGCAGGCTAATATGCAAAACCTGTACGGGCTTCCACTGCCCTGGAATCTTAACTTTATAATTCACGGGGGATATGCACTCTTTGATGACTGCCAGACCCAACCACTCAGCCCAAAATTTATGCAGATCCGACGGAATCAACAACAGCACCTGATCCCCCTTCTTAAACTCAAAGTTTACTTGACTTGTCATAATCACGTTTCTACGCCTCCTGCTCATGCTGAAGATGTTCCACCACAATAGCGGACAGTCTGGAAATCTGTTCCTGCAGTGACACAACTTGGGCAACAAACCTGCCCCCTTGAGGTGTTGGACGAGTCCCTGACCACTCTTTTCGGGCAATGTCTAACACATTGTGTGGTCGGCAGACAAAGAGTAGGTCGAAAGCCCAGTAGACACCTCAGGAGGAAGGGCACTACTGTATCCCACGAGGTTGGGTCGTCATGGGCAACTCGTCAAATCATCTATCTTAGGGTTTTATTAAATCATTCAGACAGTCACAGATGATAAACTGTGGAGTGTAACTGCTAAAACTGCAAAGCTTTTGCATAGCTGCTTCATAATGTGAGACATAAAGGGTGTGCCCTGATCAGTCAAAATCTCGCAAGGGATACCAATATGTGCGAACATTTCTGAGAGTGGTTCTGCAACAGAGCAGGCGTCCACTCACCGCAGCACAGCCTCTTCTAGGTATCTTGTGGTGTAATCAACTAACACAACCATATACTGAAAGCCACTTTTACTTTTGGGAAACAGGCCAACAATATCTAATCCCACCCTCTCAAAGGGGATGTCTAAAATAGGCACCGGTACAAGGGCTGCCCTGACGGGTCTGTGAGCAGAAACTATTTGACAGTCAGGACAGGCCTTACAAAACTGCTCCACATCCTGGCTCATATTCATCCCATAAAGTGTTTCAAAATGCATTCCCTCATCTTTTCCAAACCAAGGTGACCCCCCAAAACGTGACTGTGAGCATTTTTTAAAACGTTCTCCCTACGCTCACTTGGCACTACCAGCTGCTTGATACACCCTCTGGTGGACGGTTGGGGATCCTGCCCAGCCGGGACGCCTGGAAGGTGGAAGGACCGGGAGAGGGATAATACCTCCCCCAGGACACGAGAGGACAGCCGCCCTGGTTTGCATTGGGGCCAAGAGATCAGAGCTTAGAAGCTCAACCCTGTTAGGGCCTGTGGCCACCGCCAGGGGGCACCTGGATGATTACAGAGCCTTGAACTGCAACACTTCTACCACACCAGGAAGTGCTGCCGAAACAGGAACTAGGTACAACCAGAGTGCTTCCGGGTGCCCATGCAGCACTTCCGTCACACCAGGAAGTGCTGCCAGAAGATCATCCTGGAACACCTGGAGTACATCCGGGGCATTATAAAAGGGGCCGTCTCACTCCATTACAGGAGCTGGAGTCAGGAGGCAGAGGACAGAGCTTGCGAGGAGCAGAAGAATTGAGAAAAGGAAAGAAACAAGAAGGGACTGTGAGCAATTATAGCTGATTAATGCATTGTTTGGTGCTGCCTAGCCATAAAGAATATTAAACGTGTGTGATTTTGGATTTCTGTGGTCTGTCTGTCTGTGTTAAAGGGCTGAACCTCCACAATGGCATCCCAGATGGGTCTTCCTGCCTGTTAATAGGCAGGGTAACCCTTTAAAAATAATTTTGTGGAACAGCCTGCACAGCAGACGAAGGCACACACACACCGCGGCATGCACACCTGCTTACAGCAGCTCACCTGGACGGTCGGCAGAGGTTTGCGGAAACATCTATTCCTGACTAATGGGGAGAAAGAAGAGCAGGCGAGCTTTAAAGGCAGCGAATCCCTAAACCCACATTGTCGCCGCAGACGCCCGTGTTGCTGGAATGGCTGAAGAGACCACCCGGAGGAAGTACACTCCGGGAGACGGGATCCAACAGGTAAGGCCTGCGCCCAATGGAGATTGACCCGGCACAGAATACCTGGCCATCCCCTATGCTTGTTTATTAGAAGTGGACTGCACGGATCCACGTCTATGGTCGAAGCATGCCGACGCATGGAACCACAGTGAGACATCGACGAGAGAAGAAGAGCGATCGCCACACGCTGAAGGAGAAAGGCAGAGTGAAGAGTTCCTGGTAGCTCAACTCCTCGTCTGGCCCAAACGAAGGGTGGAGAATGGTGTTGAGGACCAGATGTCTCTCCCTGCAGCAGGCAAGGATTATACGGTGTGTGTAGCGTGGCTGCCGATGACTGGTCGCAGGTGGGACCAACAAACATCCATCCCGAGCAAGCAGACGACCTAACTGGGCCTGTGCAGTAAATGAATCTCAAGTCTGCTGCCGGCTGATTTACCAAGTTTGATCGTGGCTGTACATGAGCTGGAGGGTGTCCTTCAGCCCATGTAGTCACTTTTGCAGGTATTATGTGTCCTCCAATAGATGATCGAGAGGCTGGAGGAAAAGGCAGACACGCCTCTGAAGGCTGTAGGGGAGTGGCTGGGGCAGTGCAATGCTGGATTCTCCAGTCAGAGTTACACGGCGGTACAGGTAAGTAACACCTGTAGCATAAATGAAAGAGGAGTGTTGAGAGAAGTGGCACCGGTATCAGTTAGTTTCCGTTTGTCGTGTAGCCGCAACTTCTACAGTGGACACTGCGGTGAGAGATGATCGCGCGGTGGAGGCGGAAGTGGCAGAGGTGCATACAGGATGCTGGCTGGTGAGTGCTGGTTGTCACAGCGCCCCGCCCAAGAGCTGACGACAGTCTCACGCAGTTCCACAGGGGTGCAGAAGGCACAGGGTCTCTTTTTCTCCCATAAGGAGACTCAGATCATCAGGATGCCCCAGGGAAAGAGGAGGACCCGAAAGAGGAAGACCAGGTCTCCCAACAATGAGAAACGTGAGCCTGTGTGTGCAACATGTTCCACTGGTGCAAGACCCTGCTCCTGGTACCATGTGACATGTCAGTCACTGTCTTGCACTCCAAAGCATGAGGCTGAGTCTCAGTACTTTAGCAAAATCAGCTTTATTAACTTGAAACAGAAACAGCAGGGTTATTTATTGCAGCGGGAGCTACCACTATCCTATACACAGACACAGCAAACGAGCATAGTCGGAGCCAGGTCAGTGGCCAATTTATACTGTTCCCTGCATTTATAATGTCCCTTGCATCACCCATCGGCGCCAGCTGCGTATAGTGTGATCTCGATCGGCACATACAGTATTTGTTTTCACGGCACTCTGCTGCTGCGCTAGAC
Organism: Erpetoichthys calabaricus; assembly: GCF_900747795.2. Classification (NCBI taxonomy): domain Eukaryota; kingdom Metazoa; phylum Chordata; class Cladistia; order Polypteriformes; family Polypteridae; genus Erpetoichthys; species Erpetoichthys calabaricus. The sequence goes on from NC_041406.2 coordinate 72,976,807, forward strand.
ACAAGCAGTCCTCCACAGACATGGCAGTCGCGCTTTGGTGTGCCTTCCTGTTGTGGGGAGGTTCTAAAAGAGTTCAGAAATCTCAGTATATATTTTGTTTTTAAAGAAAACCACAAAATGCGGTTCAGTATTTTATGATACATATTACATTTCTAAAGTTCAGTTCAAATTCGGATTAGACTATTTACAGTATGTACTCCACTGAACAAGACAGAATTTTTTTATCCTGTGTAGCTGTAAATTAGATTTTCCAACAATCTACCAAATAGGTTTGCAATGTCTGGAGATACACTAGGATAACAGAAAGATAATTAGAAAAAAAAATAGGTAGGAAATTTCTAACTGTGAGAATGTTGAAGAACATGTTCAGTGTTTTGGAAGTCTATCAATCATCAGAAAGTCAATTGTGGAAGCTTCTGTTTTCAGTTTATGTAAATAAATTTAGAAAAATAACTCTCTCACAGTAGCTTACAATTGCAGTTTATGGAGTACGACAGAAAGTGAGAAAAAGCCTTAGAACTTACTAAATACATCAACTTGGAAGTGGAAAAGGTTCCTATTTAAGAAATACACCTTTCATACTTGTCATATATATGACAACAAAATCAAGTTGAATGTAATATATTTTGTCACAGGTTTTTGTTTTCTGATTGAATAATTTTCTCTTCACTGTTTCCAGCAATTGTAATTGGAAAAGTCATTATATAAACAGAAGTCAGCATAAGTGAACATACAGGCCAAATCAAAAGTGCTGCAACAGAATATCAGGAGTTAAAGAATGTGTCTGCAGATGGTTATCATGACACTGCCTTTCACCTAAAATTGTCTGAAAATGTAATTTCTTAGGATGAAATGAAAATACAGTAATCCCTCCTCCATCGCGGGGGTTGCGTTCCAGAGCCACCCGCGAAATAAGAAAATCCGCGAAGTAGAAACCATATGTTTATATGGTTATTTTTATATTGTCATGCTTGGGTCACAGATTTGCGCAGAAACACAGGAGGTTGTAGAGAGACAGGAACGTTATTCAAACACTGCAAACAAACATTTGTCTCTTTTTCAAAAGTTTAAACTGTGCTCCATGGCAAGACAGAGATGACAGTTCTGTCTCACAATTAAAAGAATGCAAACATATCTTTCTCTTCAAAGGAGTGTGCGTCAGGAGCAGAGACTGTCATAAAGACAGAAAAAGCAAACAAATCAATAGGGCTGTTAAGCTTTTAAGTATGCGAAGCACCGCGGCACAAAGCTGTTGAAGGCGGCAGCTCACACCCCCTCCGTCAGGAGCAGGGAGAGAGAGAGAGAGAGAGAGAGACAGAGAAAAACAAACATGCAAAAATCAATACGTGCCCTTCGAGCTTTTAAGTATGCGAAGCACCGTGCAGCATGTCTCTTCACTAAGCAGCTGCACAGAAGGTAGCAACGTGAAGATAATCTTTCAGCATTTTTAGACGAGCGTCCGTATCGTCTAGGTGTGCAAACAGCCCCCCTGCTCACACCCCCTACGTCAGGATCAGAGAAAGCGCAAGAGAGAGAAAGAGAAAAGTAAGTTGGGTAGCTTCTCAGCCATCTGCCAATAGCGTCCCTTGTATGAAATCAACTGGGCAAACCAACTGAGGAAGCATGTACCAGAAATTAAAAGACCCATTGTCCGCAGAAATCCGCGAACCAGCAAAAAATCCACGATATATATTTAAATATGCTTACATATAAAATCCACGATAGAGTGAAGCCGCCAAAGGCGAAGCGCGATATAGCGAGGGATCACTGTACATGGAACCATACTGGAGCACATACTGTACATCTTGACCTGTGGAAATTCCACCTGAGAATCTAGAGAAGACCCCACCCAATCACTGGAAAACTACACCTTGCAAGATGAACAAGCAAGCTTATTCTACCAAAAGATGTACATTTTGTCCTTAGAACTTTGATGGCTTCTTCCATTTTAATTTCAGGAAATGGAAAAATGTTACCAGAGCTTCACAATTGATGTTGGCTAGAAAATCAACCTCAGAGACGTGTTTTCCAGTGACAATAGCAGTATGCCCCATTCTCTTCAACAAAAGTGTTGATCTTCAGTATTGTTTTAAACCTTCCTTAAGTGCACATCTAATCTCCAGTTGCTCTGAGTCTCAACATAATTTTATGTTATAAAGTGTACTTTTTCGATCTCTCCTTTTATGTGCTACTGTTTCATTTGTTTGTTTTATCTTCAGCTTGTTGCAGCTCCTCATCACTATATTAATGTAATGAATTATTATTATTATATTCAAGGACATACATATAAAGTTGAGGATAATTCTAAATCATTTCTACCATTGATGTATTTGACTATAAAGATGATAAATATTTTCTCTGTATTTGTCTAAATGCTAGGGAGAATTAAAAATGAATAACAAAAAAAAGTATAGCCTAAGTACACGAATCTCTATGAAAGTATGAGCGCAACTTCACCATAAACGAAAAAAGAATGTCAATGAGGTGAATGGAGGGAAAGAATGAATGAAGTGAAGAGGAAAGACACTTCTGGATTGAGCTTGTGAAAGTCAGCCATTTTTAAAGGAGACATCAGTGGCAACAGTTTTTTCCCTCAACCAACTTCTGCTTTTAATTGGATTCCTACTTTAATTAGATGAACTGTTATTTAAGAAGTTTATATGTTTTAGTGTCAATACAGAAATGACAAAACTGGGGACCACTTCTCTAGAACATTCACAGCTTTAAGATAGACTTGTTTGTGCTGGACAGACCACTAATGTAAGCTAATGATGGAGATGTTTTTCTTCTCCTTCTAAATTTAAAAATATGACAGATATTTTATATTGTTTATATTCCACTATACAGGTATAGTGAATAGGAATTACTTAATGTTAATTTTCACAAATAATGATTTTATATAGTTTATTGACTTAAAGTGAAAAACTTTACATAGTGTGTTTACCTGCTGCTCTGCTTTTGTTTTGTGCCATTTGCATGGTCATGTTAGTTTAGATGCAACCCTTGAAGGTTTAGCTTCTTTTGGTGATCCTCATTTGGGCTGGATCTAGTACAGTAATATACAATACCAAGAGAAGGGGTTTGAAATGATTGTATCTTTTTTTATTACACTGATCCATTGTGTCTTCCTACAACAAAGAGCCAATCTATTCAGTCTTTCAAATCTCTATTTAACAGCCTCCCATTATAAATACACGTCATTTTTTTGAAGAGCCACAGACTATTAAAAGATTAGCAACAAAAGGCGGCAGTTAAATTAGATTTTTATTTCATTTTAGTGTGTTCATCTTTATGGTGTCTTGTGGGCACTTTTAAGAGCTTTTGGACTACAGTCTGGCTATGCAGCTCAGATCATAGTGCTGCTCAGCTCAGGCTTATGGGTTCAGGAGCGCTCTGCAGTAAAGCTGTGCATCTGCATGATGTTCAATGCAGAGGCGAGTTGATTGCTTGTTATGTGCAGGTGCAATCAGCTCATCTGTTCTCCACTGATACTCTGTGGGTCGTCAGGTGGCATACCTCCTGATGCAAGGTACAAGAAGATCCTGATAGGTTAGATGAGAAGGAAAAATAAGGACCAACCAAGAAAGAAAGAAAGAGGCAAAAAAAGAAATGGGAGAAAAATCAGAGAGCTGGCTTTGTCGGCAAGGGGGAAGAGACAGAAAACAATTGGGTGCAAGCTGGTGCAGAGAGCAAAAGGCAGTGGGGAACTGGCACCGTGGTGAGCAAGAGGAACAGCGCTCATGGGGCAGGATCACTCCTGCTGAGCATCTGAGACCATAAACAACCAAAGGTGGTGGGAGGGTGGAGCTGGGCTTGGGACACACTAGTCGCTATTGTCCAAAATGGCTGGGGCAAAAAGTCAACCATATTCTTCCATGTCTCAACTCCTACTGAGCAAGCCTAATGAGTAAGCAGGGGCTAAAAAGACTTAGACAGAAACCAAGGTTCAGTGGGGAGAGAGAGAAAGAGAAAGAAGCCCAAATTTTTTTTCACCTGATTTTATTTATCTTTTTATCTTCTCTTGATTTGTATTGTTTATTTATTGCGGATTTTAACTCCTACAGAGGAGAGCACTGTTTTTTATTGTGAATTATTTATTTATTTGCTGAAGGAGACTGCAGTGCTCTGTATGTTTGATTTGGACACTTGATTTATACAATAAAGTTGTACTGAGCACTTTGAGTTGCACCACTCATGTTATTTGTCTTCATTGCACTAACCTATCTTCAGTTCATGACTATCGATGACCCAGGGTCAAAGAAGATTATGCCAGATGGGGGCAACCTGGGCACTACACAGTGCTATAAACAGTAAGTTATTGCTTTACAGAAATTCTGAGACTGAAGTAAGTAGATAATTTCGGAATCTGGGGATCCTATAGCTAAAGGATCCGCTCCCTGTAATAGTTCAATGCTGTGAAATTTAATAACATCTGAATTTTGTGATCACAGTTGAAACTGTAAAGTTTAACTATTGTTGGATTCTGAAATGTGTACCAGATGCTAAAATACTTAGGACTCTACATATCAAAAATAAAATCCACAATAAACTTAACAAAAAGCCAATATAGCAATTTGGTAACTGAATAATATGGTTGTAATTTTCATCTCTATGACGTTTAATACTGTGCTTTGAATTAACTGCTCAATAATAAGCAAATTATTTAAACAGCTTGATAATAAAGTACCACAGCCAACAATTCTGTTCAATGCAAATGACTTGCATATACTGTATTTTGAAACATCATTATTTTTAAGAAATCACATTATTTCCCAATTGGGAAGAACGGTTCTTACAAAGTGTGCTAATAGGACAAAAATGTTAGTGTTAAAGAAAAGACAGATTCTGCATGAATATACTGTAGTCACACTACTGTTTAAACTTCAAATTAAAAGCAGCCTGTACAAAAACTAAAGGTGCCAAAAAGCGGTTCTTCAGAATGATGCCATACAGAAACCATTTTAGGTTCCCAAAAATACCTTTATTTAGTTCCATAACAGGCTCCGTAGATAGCCATGAACAGATAATAACGGATTTGTGAAATACCAATGGGTCCTTCAATTTAATAGGACTCTCGCTGTATGCCATAAGACAGGCTATGTTCAGGTATTCTTGATCCTTCAGTTTCTTTACTATATATCAAAGATCTGTTGCGTCTTCATATTCAGAACCTTTTCAAAGTCCAAAGAACCAAATTGTATATATAAAAACCTTTTACAAAATAAAATGTTTCTATGTCAAGCAATGGCACTACAAGGAACTACATAAAGCAGTACTGTGCCATTAAAGAACCATTATTTTTAAGATTGTAGTGGCATACAATTTTAAGAATTACTCATTAAAATGTACTTTTCAGATTTAAAGATAATTTTATTTTATTCAGTTAGTTACTGTTTCATCTAAATAAAAAGTTAATTGATGATAAAAATGAAAAAGTATTATTTTGTTTAAACACAGCGAAGCATCACCGCTTTACAAACCAAAATGAATATTTATCATCATCATCATGCAGGCAGAAAAAGACTCCGGTTTCTGTTACCTTAAAATGGAAAAGGAAACATGGACTGAATTAACTACAGTTTTAAAAGTAATTTGAGCTTACATAGCATTTATCAGAGTGACCTAATAGAACAATTATCAAGGTAGTCATTATACCCTATTACAGTACACATAAAAAAGCCTAAAATTATGGTTACAATCAAACACAAAAATAAAGAATAGCAATGTATATTAGAATGTAGTGATAACAGAACACTTATACAATGCAAACAGTAACTTTCTGACTTGTCCTTTTACCTCTTGCCTGTTAGTGAATTGCCTTAATATTTTATTAAAATTACATAAAGTAACCATCCAGTGGAAGAAAAGCATGTCAGTTTTGTTACAACTAAATCAAGTATATATCAAAAGAAGAAAGGCAGCAGAATCGGAAACATGAAATGATTCACATTTGCTAAACAGAGATTCTAATTAGCTTAAAATTATTCATTTAGGCTCTGAATATCTAGATACAACTGTTTACAAGTCAACAAAACAATTTTATAGTACCCAAATATTAGTAAATTCATACCAGTAAAATGATCGCACTACAGAAAATAAGTAAATGTATCACATTTTCCAAAAAATATTGCTCCAATATTGATATAATCACATGCCATCTCCTCAACAGAGAATGAGAAAGCATAGGATATTTTAGACAATACGAGGACCTGTTCAGGGAACTTAAAAAAACAAGTAATATGCTTTCCTTGCTTCATTTTTTATTTCTGACGGTGTACAGTTTATCAGCAAAATGCAGCACTCTTTTAGATACTTACATTTTGAGTTAAAAGCACAAAAAAGAAAAAAAAAGTCCAGATGAGTTTAACTGTATAAAACACCAAAAGCTGAATTTAAAAATGTCTGCTATATCACAAGGAATAGTAATTAGGCCTACATACAACTCAAAATAAAGAAATGCAAAATGTTTTTTATTGTACTGTACTACTTCAGATAAAAATGAGAATTTCAGTGGATTTAAGAGAACACCATTTATAGAATGTGTTTATCTTTTAACAGAAGAATAATTCACAGTTTGATATAATGTTAATAAAATAGTATAAGGAAATGAAATGCATCATTTAATACATTTTGTATAACTGGTTCTGAAAGGTTGTCACGGTAGGCATTCCATCAAGATAACTTGTGACTCTAAACTAGCCTGGTGTGAGAGACTGTTAATGTGTGTGTAAGTGTGCTTTGAACCTGACTTTGATGCTGGCTATGACTGAGAAAAACAGATGCCTGAAAGTAGATGCTGGTTTATATGAACATGTTTTGTGCTACAAGACAAAGTTATAAATTATAGTAAACAAGGCTTTCAGAGATGAAAAATTAAATTCTTTAACTGTTCTATTTGGCTTTGGATCCAAAAACCACTGAACTGGACTAAGTGGGTCAAGAAAATTAATGAATGAAAAATAATTTTCTATATTTTGTAAAGTGTTCCTATTTGGAGTATTTATACTATTTTATACACAGATAATACATATAAACATTTTAAAACCCACATAATGCAATTCAGGGTTGTGGGGGATTGAACCATCCTGGCAGAATTAGCTACAAAGAAGGAAACAGCTCTGGACAGGATGCCATTATATCACAGGGCCCTGGTTCAATCACACTCACAATTTATTGCCACCAATTCACCAAATTGGAGGACATGGGAGGAAACCCAGAGGAAAACCCACTCAGACACAGGGATGATTTGGCAAACCCCAAAAAGCAAATGAACAGTATTTGAACCAAGGAGGCATAATCAGTGAGGCAGCTAAGGCAACCACTGCTCCAACCAACTTGCGTTAATGGAATTTAAAATGATGTATAAGAGTTTCTGCAATACAGGAGATTGGGCACTTCTATTTTTAAGATCAAATTATAATAGAGGTATATGTTAATTTGTGATGTTCTTATGAAACATTAACATTTTCCAAACTTTATATAGAAATGTGCTTGTTAAAAAGTGAAAATATCACAAGAAAAAGAGGTTTTATTCAAATGGAGTAATTCTTTATTTAGCAAAAAAAGAGAAAAAAACATGTTTGAAATCTTCCAGAATCGATCTAGAAATCGCTTTACAGTGTTATACTGCCATCATCTGGCACAATTCAAAACTTAATTGCTAAGAAATATTTTCAATCTCTAGATTTCAGAATTACAATTACATAAAAAAATGCTAAGAATATTCATTAACTAATTAAATTTAAGTCATTTGTCCAATAGCTTTGTCTAGTAGCTTAAGCCTTGCCACATTAAATTTCGCTTTTGACTCAATGTGCATCTCTGAGAAAGTTGCTTTTCCGCCAGAGCTCAAAATATAGAAATATGTAAAATGATTATATGGTTCTATGCAAATTACTTCCGGAGAACAACTACCAACTAAAAATAAACAAGTACACATACATAAAATATATACCTAAATTTCCATTTTTGGTACATGAGTAGTCAAGGTCTGTGACCAAACCACACATCCATTTCACTACTCACAAAAGAAGAAAAATAGCTGTAGTCAAGTCCTGGAAATACAAAGCTAATGGAAGACATACAGTATGCATGGCAGTGCAGTGTGTGCAGTAATGTGCAATGGCTACTGAACTTGAGTGGAGTGCAAATGCTGAACCTTTGTTTTGCTGAAAGTGTTTGTCAGTATTTCCAAATGTTGGTGTAAATGGACTTGTTTTGGATAAAGTATATATTTAGGTAACATGTTAAAAATGTTGAATATCAGTTTAGAGTTTGTTCATAACTCTAATTATTAAAGCAGACTCCATGGCACTGACTGGAAAAGGTTACACAACTAAAAATATTATGTAAAATGGAAATATGAAGCAAAGACAGGAACAACTGACATGAGAATAACTAGGTGCATGTGCAGAATTTTACTAAAGATGAGAATGTAAAGGGAAGACGCCAAAGTAGCTTGGAAATACAAAAAGCTAGAAAGCTTTTGATGGACATGGAGAGAATGAGGCCAACAGGGGAGTCAAAAAATTATGGATGGATCCTGTGACATATACACTAAAAAAAAGTAAACGATGTATATGATAACAGAAAATTGTAAAAAGAACTAGATAAGCCCAGGTAAGGTTAGTTAAAGCAGGTTGTTTGTGACTGATATGGTTGAGTGAGTAAGCAACCTAAGCACAGTAAAATTCACAGACTATAAAATGTAATTATTTTTCAAACAAAATATGGAAGACCATAGAAGTCATGTCTAATAGTAAATGCTCCAAAAACAGTTATATCTACATTCACAGTTCATCCCACCTTCATACAGTATTAGGTCTAAGTTGACAGAGCTCAAGGGGAAAGTACTAGGGACTTTGGATGTTTAACAACATGTTTTTCTCCTCTCTTTTCAGAACAGGACCAAAAGTCTCCAGAGAAAGACACATCCAAGAAGCTCCCCAGGTGTAGGTGAGTCTTCACTGCCCTGAAGGCCACTTCCAGTTTCCAGGATACTATAAAAGGCCAACGTTCAACTCCAGCTACTGCTATTATACCTCATATTACTGAACTCTTGGAACCCTTTGTTATACCTTTTGTGTTGCTAGAATCAATTTGGAATTATGGAAGTATTTTTTTCCTAATTAAATTTTGCAGTCACAGGCATCCATTTACTGTATCCAAAAAAAGCAAAAGAAACTGCAATGTTGAGTTAGGTGGGGAATTGATGTCACTCAGTTAGTGCTAGGACCTTTTTGCTTGTTTCTCCCAATTACTGATTCTTCTAGCTCATTCCTATCATTGTTCACTTGGTATCTTTGATAACCTTCTGGATTTTGCTTTATGCCTAGGCCCATAAGACAAGATTTAGCTTGTTCTTTTTGTTTAGTTTTTCATGAGTTGATTTCAACCACCTGATCACATTAAGATCACAACAATGGTGAATGAAAGAACTCTGCTACAGCTGACAGTGATGCCACTACAAAGGGTCTTTAGCTCAGTAACCTATGTGAAGGATAAATCTTGTTAAGCACAGTATTTCAGACTATGTAATTTAATATTTAAAGGGAACTCTTGTTAAAAGGATGTAGAATTTCCTAGGCAAGGTCATTTTTACTGAATCCTTTGCTTTACTGCAACTGGTGAATAAACGCATACCGAGACTAGAATATTCACATGCCCATAGTCATGCCATTCACTATATTACTGTTCGTTTAAACAGATTTACAGTATATAAGTCAGCCTTTGCCAACTTGTACACTAAATAAGATATTCTATCTGGAAACAGATGTCATACCAGATTTGTTTTAATTACCCAAATGTAATATGCTTGCCAAATCATGGCTCTAATGCACTTTTCTATTTGAATATCTGTCACTGAGAATCACACAAGTCATGTATGATCAAAGTTGTAAACCTAAACGTAAGACAGTTTTGTGGCAGACAATAGCAACAATAACAATATAGCAACAATAAGATGTAGGGAAAGTGTGTTATCCATGGGTATAAATGATATTATGAATTGCTACCTCACAGTGATGTGCAATGTCAAATGTGCTACAAAGAACACGTTTTCTAAACTACCATGAAAGAAACAAAGTCTCTGTGAAGTAACAATGCAATTTAAAAACAAACACAAACCTATAAGAGGTTGCCCTAACCAGACATAGAATGCAGAATCAGAAAACGCATACCGGGCAAACAACCAAAACTCTCCTTGCTTCATTGATACATTATGAAAAAACATTAAGTTCAATTCAGGAAATAGTGAATTTGGAAAACCTCCTGGCAGTAATGCGCATTGGCACAGAACCCAAAATTGATGGTAGGTCACTCTTCACTCCAATATAAGCTGAACAGTAATAACAAAAACCATAATATATTAATTACTACCTGCAGGATATCTTGCTGCTCCTCTTCATCTTTATTTTCACAAGACAAATCATCTGACCATTTCTGAAGACTTGGAAGCCATGCTGCAATGCTTTTCATAAGAAAATCTTTTCCCTCCTGAAAATGTAAAGTAAGTCTTCCATTAAAATCTAAAAATTAACTTAAACATTACCCAGAAGAGTAATAAATGTATACGCATGCAAAGATACTGCAGCAACAACAGTAACATTAATCTTCATACAAAAGTGTAGCTAAAAGTGCTTTACAAACATCAAACAACAATTAGAATGACAAAAAAACAATAAAAGCCAGAAAAAGCCCTAACAGATTCTTATACTACATATACTTTATTTTCTTTATTGACTGCATTTTATTTGACTGCAAAACTGATCCAGCTGAACGTTTTCAGTTAAACAGTGAATCACATACTCCAGAATAACTATGGAAGTTAAGTATGTACTTAAGGTTGACGCCAATAAGCACTTCTTCACACAAAGGGTAATGGGTATCTAGATTAAACTATGGAGTTTAAGCAGAAACATGGAAAATTTCTAAGAAGCATCAAGATGAGACTTTGTGTCAGCTTAGCTATTAGCTAACCACAAGAGGTTTAATAACAGAACAATCTTCTCTCATCTGCAAAACTTGTACTATTCTTATAGGCACAGTACTGTATATGTATAAATCCACCTACATTTAAGAATATGATAGAAAAACGCTACTATAACCTAAGGCAGCTTAACCTGCTAATTCAGGGTTGTGAGGGACCAAAGCCTATCCCAGGAGCACTGAGCACAGATGAACCAGCTCTGAACATTGTGCCAATCTATTGTAGGCCCAATCACACACATACCAACAGTCTATTCCACACTGCACAATTTAGAGACACCAATTAAAATAACATACAGTATGTTTTTAGAAATATGGAATAAAAATGGAAATATCTATAGGAAAAACCCATGCAAGGCATGGAGTTAACATGCACACTTGACACAGACAATAACCAGATGCAACATCTGAAACCAAGATGCCGGATCCATGAGGCAGAAGCACTAAAAGGTACTGGATTACTGTACAAAACTGCATGCTAAAAAAAAACAAGTCCTATGACATTCAGATTATTCTAAGAATGCATAGTTGGTTCATGGCTATCAAAAATGAATTATAATGAGCTTTATTGTATTATTATGGCAGGGGTACCATGCATGCGTCTGTTAAGTGGGCAGCAGAGGTTTTGCAGGTTAAGTTCTCTTCAAAGACTACCATTAAGACAACCGCTGAAAAAGGAGAGGCCTTGAGATGACTGTGAATCAAAAAGGAGTGACGGGTGGTCAAGGAGTGATACTTGGATAGAAGATCAGAACTGGCTGGATGACCTTGGAGAGAATGTTGAATATTAAAAAGACCCAAAAACATCCAATAACTCTAATTCACATCATTAATCATGAATCCAGGGAAACATAATACATATATTTTAACTATCATGTGTCATGAAGTTAATTCCTGTTGATAAGAACTCAAGGTTAACATGACAGACATTTTTACAAACCAGTATGCTCACCAAAAACCTCATGTCAATCTTGCCAAAATACAGCGGTGCTGATTTTATTCCTTTCTAAAAATTGCCCTCTTATTTGGTCGGTCCAATGTACAGCAGGCTTTCAGTAAATAATGTTTTCCCAGTAAAAAAGAGATACATACTGTAACTAATACAGTCCAACCAAACAGACTGATATCCTAAATAACAATGTCTGAAGAGCAGAACCATAGTCAGCCCTAACTCCTTTCCATTTCCTTAAATTGCTACAGGGGCTTTGCTTAATTAAACATAATCTATTTAACATTACAAGTAATTTAAAACAAGACTGGTTAAACTTCTAGTGACTTGTAATTTTCAATGGAGTTACTGTGAAATGTTAAATGAAACAAAAGCCTTTAAGCCCTTACATACAATTTACAATTAAACATATTCATGGAACACTCAGCATGAGAAAAAAGAAAAAAAAATGCCTAACAACACCAGTAAAGGTAAGTCAGATTTAAAAGAACTCTTTTTTTTTTTTTTAAACATATTTTTTCCCTATCGCTGGTGTGCCATCTAGTGGCACCTTAGTAATGCAATGAATGTACTAAAAGTTCCAAATCTCTTCAATGCACAATTACTGGATTATTAATATAAATAATTATATAAACTGACCTTTAAAAGATAAAAAATAAAAAAATGAGCACAAAATACAGTATTTCATATCCAAATATTTTTGATATACTAATTTCCTCTCTAGAAGCTAATGTTGGGAGACTCATGACAAACCCAATACATGCTGCAGGCATTAGATCTTTCAGCTATCCTAGAATACTGAAAAGAGCCAGAATTTAATGATGAGGTAAGATGGCCTGGTCTGACATCTTTAGCTGGACTCTCACCAGAAAAGGAGTTTAAACATTTTATAAACTTTATCTTGTCTTGATACACAGATCTTTACTTCTTTCATTTAAGATTCTTTAAATTACCTGAGGAAATAATTAAAATATTAATATAAATACTTATCTGTATGTGTGTATTAAGCACCTCCATGCAACACCTCAAAATAATAGCCATTGTGTATTTTAATCATTGTTATAATAGGCATTTGTGCTGTAAATACTTTTTAATGCAAGTGATGACTGGGTCATGTAAAGACAGTCAGACACTAAAGGCAAAATTAAGTATTCAAATAACACAATATTCCAATATACAGTATGAGTTCTGGGCAGTATTCCAAATTAGGGGACCAGTACAGAAATACCAATACAGATTATTTTAATTAAAATACAGTTGCAATTACTCGAATGCTCATAAAAATTACTACTTTTTATGATTTAAACAAATATGCCAATCAACATAAAAAAACAACTGAGCAGCACAGCAGAGCAGTGTCTAGAGCTGCACTTGTTGTCTATCTGTGCAATATAAATAAAATTTATTATTATTATTATCTGGCGGTCACACATTGTTTCCATGTCTGTATGAATTTTCCTCTGGGTATTCTAGTTTCTAGAATCCATTTTTCCTTCAACTATGTAAGACACAGTTTTATATAGCTTAAATATATATATTTTATATAGCTTATTCTATATTCCATACATTTCTCTCAAATACGGCTGTAAAAATAAATGCTGGATTTCAAAGTACTTGAAAGAGTTGCTTTCAACCACTAGACTCCTTGGTCACATGTTTTGGATATACCCTCTACCAAAGTCTAGTTGGATTGCAGCCTTCAGGTCATCATAAATCCATATTGTTCAATGGCCCTATTCAGTGTAACACCAGATGAAATACTGTTGCTTAATGAACAATCAACTGTGATAACCTGCATTTTACTTCTAGCTCCCTGCCTTATCTTTCCCAAATTACTCAGCTTCAACTTGGTTACTATAACACAATGGGAAAAATCATATCCTATATTCATTAGCAATTAAGCAAAATTAGATTTACACCATAAGGAAAAAATCTAAATGTTTTTTCAAATGCTGCCTTTTAACTGCTGCAAACCTGTATGCCTTGAAATGATTGACTCTTATTATACACAGTTTCCTATTTTTTCTTATCTAATTTGGAGGACCACAGGATTTTAAAATATCTTCTGCATGGAGCATTTAACATATAACTGTATCTGGCTTAATACTTTACATTTGATACTATGAAACAAACATTTTACTATAGTGGGAAAAATGTTAATACTGTATACCCATTATGCATTTCTAGATTTTTTTTTAAACAATCATCCTGGGAAATTCATATCTTCAACCCAATATATTTTTTACATGCTCCACCATAAGCACGTGATAAGCAGTGTCTTTGCCAAACATAGTGCTTGGAGTTTTGTCCAAAGAGTGCAATTTATGTCTCATCAGACGAAAGAATTGTTTTCCTCATGCTCTCAGAATCCTTTAAATTCCATTAGTTGCCTTTAACTCCACAGTGGCTTCCATCTAGCCACTCTACCATAAACACCTGATTGATGGAATGCTGTTGAGATGGTTGTCTTTCAGAAAGGTTCTCCCATTTCAGCAGAGGACTTCAGAAGCTCTGTTAGACTGACCTCTCTGACCAAGACCCTTCTTATCTGGTTACTCATTTTGGCTGGATGGCCAATTCTAGGAAGAGTCCTAGGGGTCCCAAACCTCTCCCATTTCACAATTATTGAGGACACTGTGCTTGTGGAAAGACTCAATGCTTTGGAAAAGGTTTTATACCCTTGCCCTAATCTATGCCTCACCACACTTATCATTGAGGTCTACAGAGAGATCCTTACATGGCTTGATGTTTGTCCTGACATGCAGTTTGAATTGTGCGACTTTATATACACAGGTGTGTGCCTTTCTATGCTTTGTCCAATCAATTCCACTTGTCACAGGTGGACTCCAAGCAAGCTTTAGACACATCAAGGATAATTAAAGCAAACAGGTCACATGTGACAACAATTTGGAGTGGCACAGCAAATGCCCAAATACTTCCATAAATGACAGCTCTCAGTTTTTAATTTTAATACATTTGTAAACTTTTCTGAAACATGTTTTCACTTTGACATAATGAGTTCTTGATTGGCAAAAATGACAAATGTATACATTTGCAATTAAATCTACAACACAATAAATTGTGCAGGAAGGGAACTTGGTTGAATACTTTCTGAATCTACTGTATGTACAATGTTCATTAATAGGTAATAAGCATAGTAACTGTCTAAATCCAAAGAAACTCAACCAGGTCCATTTGATGTCAACTGGGCTGCATATTCACAGTATGAATACAAATAATGTGTTTAATTTAGATGTCAGTTTCAGTTTTTTTTCTTACCTTAGATTTCTCTGTACTGAAGAGGTAACTAGCCATCAGCTGAAGTGCTTCAGGATTATCTGGATCATGCTGCAGAGCTTTTTCAATGGCTTCTTTGCATTTATCTGAAGCTCCATCTTCCATGCTACATGAACAAAAAGTGTGGCTATCTCAGCATATTAGTTGCATTGAACCAGAATGCCTTTAAAACACTAAAAACTATGAACGCAAATGTGTTTAACTTGGTTAACCTACTCAGTTAAAAGAAAATGTAACTGGGTCTTGATGTAATATTGCAAAACT
This sequence comes from Erpetoichthys calabaricus, assembly GCF_900747795.2. Classification (NCBI taxonomy): domain Eukaryota; kingdom Metazoa; phylum Chordata; class Cladistia; order Polypteriformes; family Polypteridae; genus Erpetoichthys; species Erpetoichthys calabaricus. Next base: position 72,992,303 of record NC_041406.2, read on the forward strand.
GTACAGATAATATACATTCATTTTGGCACAATTGTTCCATATAAAAAAAAAAACTTTACATTACATTACACAGTACATTAAAACAATCCCAGACACTGTGTAATTAGATTTTGCACATTCTAATTCATGTGAAACTGTGCATTCTCCTGGTATGGATATGTGTATATTAGTAAAAATGCACTACAATGGAAGGGAGAAGTAACTGAATTGGAATAAGCAATAAGTTAGACAGACAGACAGACAAATTCTTTACTGATCCCAAGGGGAGTCAAATGGTGAGTTAAAGAGTTATAAGTCATGCAAATCAAACATAACTGGACCCTGGCTTTTATGATTCTGGGTCCAAAGGAAAATTCACTTCAATCTTTCATGTAGAACTTCAGTTTGCTTAGTGATAAAATACAGAAAGATATAGTGTTTGTTCTGTTTTGTTGCATTACAACCTGTTTTCAGGGGTTAGCACCATTTAATTTAAAATAAAATTCCTACCACTTTAAAGGTGCAAAATATTTTTTACTGCGACACAAACATTAATTAAGACAAGTGTGCATAGGTATTCACACACCAAAGTCGATACTTTGTAGACCCACCTTTTGCTGCAATTCTACCTGCAAGTCTCTTGGGGAATGTCTATATTAGCTTAACACATCCAGCCACTGGGATTTCTGCCCATTCCTCAAAGCAAAATTTCCTTCAAGTTAGATGGCTTGCACTGGTATACAGCAATCTTCAAATCATGTCACAGATTCTCTCTTGGATTGAGGTCTGGTCATTGGCTAGGCCATTCCAATACATTTAAATGTTTACCATTAAACCACTCCCTTGTATCTTTATCAGTATGTTAATGGTCATTTGCCTTTCACAACAGATATTTTTTATACAGACATGTGGCAGATCATGTGACACTCTGATTGTACACAGGTGGACCCTAATCAACTAATTATGTGACTTTTGAAGTCAATTGTTTGGATCAGATCTTGTTTAAGGGTTTCATACTGTTGAAGTCAGAAGTTTACATACACTTAGGATGAAGTCTTTAAAACTCACTTTATAACCCCTCCACAGGTTTTATACTAACAAACTATAAATTTGGCATATTGCTCAAGACATCTACTTTGTGCAGGTCAAAAGTATTTTTTTCCAACAATGTTCAGAGACTGATTATTTCACCTTTTATTCACTATATTACAATTCCAGTGGGTCCAAGTTTACATACATATTGTTAACAATGTCTTTAAACACCTTGGAAAATTGCAGAAAATGACATCAAGCTTTTAGGCAATGACACAATTAGTTGCTGATAGCCAATTAGCCTAATTGGAGTCAACATGTTAAGACCTACCATCAAATTTACTGCCTCTTTGCTTGACATAATGGGAACATCAAAAGAAATCAGCCAAAAAAAAAACTGTGGACCTCCACAAATCTGGTTCATCTTTGGGAACAACTTCCAAAAGCCTGAAGGTTCCACATTCATCTGTACAAAAAATAATACACAAGTATAAACACAATGGGAACACACAGCTGTCTTACCACTCGGGAAGGAGACGTATTCTGTATCCTAGTGAACAATGTACTTTGGCACAAAAAGTGTAAATCAATCCCAGAATTGTAACAGCAAAGGACCTTGTGAAGATGCTAGAGGAAACAGGTAAGCAAGTATCTATATCCACAGTAAAATGAGTCCTATATCAACATAACCTGAAATGCTGCTCAGCAAGGAAGAAAGCACTGCTCCATAGCTGCCATAAAAAAGCCAGCCTGGGAACACAGATCTTGCCTTCTAGAAAAATGTCTTCTGGTCCGATGAATCCCAGATCGAACTGTTTGGCCATAATGACCATAGTTATGTTTGGAAGAAAAAGGGTGAGGCTTGCAAGCCAAAGAACACCATCTCAACCGTCGAGCATAGAGGTAGGTGCGAGAGCGCGAGCGAGCGAGAAAGAGATAGAGGAAGAGCGTGAGAGAGAGAGCGAGCGAGAGAGAGAGCCCAAGCAGAAGAAGTAAACATTACAGAAGAAGTAAGTAAACTTTTAGTTTACTATTACACTGTGCATTCTATGGTATAATTAATTATTTTTGTGCTTAAAAATCTTTAAAAAAATATATTTGCATACAGCTCGTACGGTCCAGAACGGATTAATTGTATTTACATACAATCCTATGGGGGAAATTACTTCGTGTCGTTTTGGAACGAATTATGGTCGTGACCCGAGGTTCCACTGTATATGGAAACTTGTGACACACTGGAATTGTGATATAGTCAATCAAAAGTGAAATTCTCTGTCTGTGAACATTATTGGAAAAAAATTACTTTTGACCTGCACAAAGTAGAAGTCTTAAACAAAATGTCATATTTATAGTTTGTTAGTGACTTCAGCTGTGGCTGAACATACACACTCACAACTTTTCAGTTTTTGTTTTTTTTTTTTGGACTATATTGTTATGTTCATTACATAAAATCCATTTTAATTCCAGATTGTAATGCAACAAAACAAGACAAACACACAGGGGAATGAATACTTTTACAAGGCACTGTAATGAACTGCACAGTATTTTAAAAAAATTAAGAATTAGTAAAGTTACTATTTTGACATTAATCGAAAGGAAGAAATTTCAGATAAAAAAAAAAAACTTTTGCAAAAAAGCCTTTGGAACATTCCTTATTGAAGAAAATATTATTTTTGAAGTCACATTAGCAAATAGATGAGATGCTCAATGCTTATTTAAATAGTGTATATTTCTGGAAAAAAACACATTACCAGTACAAATTTCACAGCAGAATTCTAATAATACATTACCAATGGTTAACGATCCTGGATTTTCTTTTGTCCAAAGATTCTTTTTACCTTAGACAAGTTTTTGCTACGGGAAGTGTGCCACAGAATGTTGTTAAATGTTTGTGATTTGGGCAGAGTAACAGTCAAACCTTAAGAGTGCCAGTGATTCATACAAAACCTTTAACTGCTTTTTAATTCTGACTGATAACATTTAGTAAATTGCTGTTTGATTGAACTACGTTTTCATTTTATAATAACAGATTTAAATCTAAAATGGTATAATTGGGCAATTTTCAGAATAACACTGAAATCAGACAAGTACTTGGCAAAGATTTTGTGAAACTATACTAGTAGGTATTATTTTAAAACTTTGTTGAACATTTTGCACAAAATATGATCAGCGGTCCTGATTTTTTATGAGATTTGACTGTGACTTTATGACTGTGTCAAGTGGTTAGCAGAGTACATCTTCCAAGGTACTATTAGCAGAATATGATTCTGGTTGAGATGGTGGTATAATAGTGAGCATGACTGCTGTGAAGCAGTTTATTCAGGTTCAATTTCCAGCTACCGCAACATTTTCTTGATTATTTTCACTAAATCTAATATCACCCCAGTTAGGGCCATATTGTATCTGGAATTATTTTTTTTTGCAATTTAGAATAGAATGCATAATAAAATTATAGATGATGATGTACTACTGCATGGCACTCATTTTGTCCTTGCGCTGCCACTACCTCCCCACACAGTGGTACCAATTCTCAGTTGAACTACAGGTGCTGGTCATAAAATTAGAATATCATGACAAAGTTGATTTATTTCAGTAATTCAATTCAAAAAGTTAAACTTCTATATTAGATTCATTCATTACACACAGACTGATGTAATTCAAATGTTTATTTCTTTTAGTTTTGATGATTATAACTGACAACTAATGAAAGTCCCAAATTCAGTATCTCGGAAAATTAGAATATCAATTAAGACCAATGCAAAAAAAGGATTTTTAGAAATGTTGGCCAACTGAAAGGTATGAACATGAAAAGTATGAGCATGTACAGCACTCAATATTTAGTTGGGGCTCCTTTGGCCTGGATTACTGCAGCAATGCGGCGTGGCATGGAGTCGATCAGTCTGTGGCACTGCTCAGGTGTTATGAGAGCCCATGTTGCTCTGATAGTGGCCTTCAGCTCTTCTGAATTGTTGGATCTGGCGTATTGCATCTTCCTCTTCACAATACCCCATAGATTTTCTATGGGGTTAAGGTCAGGCGAGTTTGCTGGCCAATCAAGAACAGGGATACCATGGTCCTTAAACCAGGTACTGGTAGCTTTGGCACTGTGTGCAGGTGCCAGGTCCTGTTGGAAAATGAAATCTGCATCTCCATAAAGTTCGTCAGCAGCAGGAAGCATGAAGTGCTCTAAAACTTCCTGGTAGACGGCTGCATTGGCCTTGGACCTCAGAAAACACAACGGACCAACACCAGCAGATGACATGGCACCCCAAACCATCACTGACTGTGGAAACTTTACACTGGACCTCAAGCAACGTGGATTCTGTGCCTCTCCTCTCTTCCTCCAGACTCTGGGACCTTGATTTCCAAAGGAAATGAAAAATTTACTTTCATCAGAGAACATAACTTTGGACCACTCAGCAGCAGTCCAAAGGCGAGACGCTTCTGACGCTGTCTCTTGTTCAAGAGTGGCTTGACACAAGGAATGCGACAGCTGAAACCCATGTCTTGCATACGTCTGTACGTGGTGGTTCTTGAAGCACTGACTCCAGCTGCAGTCAACTCTTTGTGAATCTCCCCCACATTTTTGAATGGGTTTTGTTTCACAATCCTCTCCAGGGTGCGGTCATCCCTATTGCTTGTACACTTTTTTCTACCACATCTTGTCCTTCCCTTCGCCTCTCTATTAATGTGCTTGGACACAGAGCTCTGTGAACAGCCAGCCTCTTTAGCAATGACCTTTTGTGTCTTGCCCTCCTTGTGCAAGGTGTCAATGGTCGTCTTTTGGACAACTGTCAAGTCAGCAGTCTTGCCCATGATTGTGTAGCCTACAGAACTAGACTGAGAGACCATTTAAAGGCTTTTGCAGGTGTTTTGAGTTAATTAACTGATTAGAGTGTGGCTCCAGGTGTCTTCAATATTGAACCTTTTCACAATATTCTAATTTTCCGAGATACTGAATTTGGGACTTTCATTAGTTGTCAGTTATAATCATCAAAATTAAAAGAAAAAAACATTTGAAATACATCAGTCTGTGTGTAATGAATGAATCTAATAGACAAGTTTCACTTTTTGAATGGAATTACTGAAATAAATCAACTTTGTCATGATATTCTAATTTAATGACCAGCACCTGTATGCCTAAGTTATATTTTAATAGTCACAAAAATGAGTGCATACACCAACTCAGCTTTATTTATACAGATAAGCTTATCTTCAAATTCAATTCTGGAAGACTCTTTGTTTGCAGGTTTTTATTTCAGCCAATTTCACAATTATTGCATCACTCTTACTTTTAATTTACCCCACTGTTTAGTTAACTGTTCTTTTTTTATTCTAAAAATTCTGAAATATATGCATTTTTCCTTAGGTTTCCTTTCTTGTGACGATCTGTCATCTCATTACCTAATAAGCATTTCTCTTTTAAAATATTTAACTACTTTTCCAATAGTAAAAGAACCACCAGGAACCAGAGGAACACTAATTGGCTTATTTCAAGTTTTATTCCAATAAGAGCAACAATTCTAAAGGATGAGTTACTTGCACATCAATTATAACATAAGTGATGGATATTTGAGTGCTTGCTCACATACTGTATAATATGGAGGAAAATACTGGCATGACAATTGCTTTTCTTGACAATTATTTTATAACAATTTGCTTTGAATACTGGCTTGACATCTGTATGACTTCACCAGCTAAAACCCAATCACCACAGACTCATTCAGATGTTGTTAGGTTTCCCCAGATTTCATAGGCAGAGCAGGAACTTTACAAGCCATGAAATGTTTCAATGGCTCAATTGGTTTTCCCTTTGGAAAAAAATGTAATTAAAATGATTTAGGAATCATGCTTAGTCTGGGTCCACCTGCTTAATGGTACTAACGTTTGACCTGTATTATGTTAATATATTTGTATTTCTCAAATATGCTAGTGAGAAAATGATGCAAACATGTTTGTATGAATTGAACTTGATTTCTTGTCACTAAAATACCTTTAGCATATCATTAGCATAGCATGTTTTGCCAGAGTGTGATAGATAGATAGATAGATAGATAGATAGATAGATAGATAGATAGATAGATAGATAGATAGATAGATAGATAGATAGATAGATAGATAGATAGATAGATAGATAGATAGATAGATAGAGTGCATCCGGAAAGTATTCACAGTGCATCACTTCTTCCACATTTTGTTATGTTACAGCCTTATTCCAAAATGGATTAAATTAATTTTTTTGCTCAGAATTCTACACACAAAACCCCCCATAATGACAACGTGAAAAAAGTTTACTTGACATTTTTGCAAATTTATTAAAAATAAAAAAATTGAGAAATCACATGTACATAAGTATTCATAGCCTTTGCCATGAAGCTCAAAATTGAGCTCAGGTGCATCCTGTTTCCTCTGATCATCCTTGAGATGTTTCTGCAGCTTAATTGGAGTCCACCTGTGGTAAATTCAGTTGATTGGACATGATTTGGAAAGGCACACACCTGTCTATATAAGGTCCCACAGTTGACAGTTCATGACAGAGCACAAACCAAGTATGAAGTCAAAGGAATTGTCTGTAGACCTCCGAGACAGGATTGTCTTGAGGCACAAATCTGGGGAAGGTTACGGAAAAATTTCCGCTGCTTTGAAGGTCCCAATGAGCACAGTGGCCTCCATCATCCGTAAGCGGAAAAAGTTCGAAACCACCAGGACTCTTCCTACAGCTGGCCGGCCATCTAAACTGAGCGATTGAGGGAGAAGGGCCTTAGTCAGAGAGGTGACCAAGAACCCGATGGTCACTCTGTCAGAGCTCCAGAGGTCCTCTGTGGAGAGAGGAGAACCTTCCAGAAGGACAACTATCTCTGCAGCAATCCACCAATCAGGCCTGTATGGAAGAGTGGTCAGACGGAAGCCACTCCTTAGTAAAAGGCACATGGCAGCCCACCTAGAGTTTGCCAAAAGGCACCTGAAGGGCTCTCAGACCATGAGAAAGAAAATTCTCTGGTCTGATGAGACAAAGATTGAACTCTTTGGTGTGAATGCCAGGCATCACGTTTGAAGGAAACCAGGCACCGCTCATCACCAGGCCAATACCATCCCTACAGTGAAGCATGGTAGTGGCAGCATCATGGTGTGGGGATGTTTTTCAGCGGCAGGGACTGGGAGACTAGTCAGGATAAAGGGAAAGATGACTGCAGCAATGTACAGAGACATCCTGGATGAAAACCTGCTGCAGAGCGCTCTTGACCTCAGAGTGGGGCAATGGTTCATCTTTCAGCAGGACAACAACCCTAAGCACACAGCCAAGATATCAAAGGAGTGGCTTCAGGACAACTCTGTGAATGTCCTTGAGTGGCCCAGCCAGAGCCCAGACTTGAATCCGATTGAACATCTCTGGAGAGATCTTAAAATGGCTGTGCACCGACGCTTCCCATCTAACCTGATGGAGCTTGAGAGGTGCTGCAAAGAGGAATGGGTGAAACTGGCCAAAGATAGGTGTGCCAAGCTTGTGGCATCATATTCAAAAAGACTTGAGGCTGTAATTGCTGCGAAAGGTACATTGACAAAGTATTGAGCAAAGGCTGTGAATACTTATGTACATGTGATTTCTCAGTTTTTTTTATTTTTAATAAATTTGCAAAAACCTCAAGTAAACTTTTTTCACATTGTCATTATGGGGTGTTATGTGTAGAATTCTGAGGAAAATCATGAATTTAATCCATTTTGGAATAAGCCTGTAACATAACAAAATGTGAAAAAAGTGATGCGCTGTGAATACTTTCCGGATGCACTGTAGATAGATACTTTATTAATCCCAAAATAAGCCACACCTTGGCAGATAATCGTGTGCATAAGATTTATGTTTGTAACATGAACTTCAAATGCCACTTTCCTTTCATAAAAGTGAATAGAGAATATAATGGTGAATAGGGAATGCTTTGAGTTTACCCTGAATAATCTGAACAATGTTTGCAACCTGTTACATCATGCCATTTAGAAGATACTCTGCTTCTACTGAGCTGGCCCACAAATTGAGGATCCATCCATCCAATTTTCTAATATGCTACATCCTGAGCAAAGCTGTGGGAGGGCCCGAGCCTATCCAAGCAATCATAGGACACAAGGCAGGAACAATCCTTGGCATTTGCCATGGCACTACCTTGTCGCTAATAAAGACTCATGGAAGTGTAAGTAAGCCTTTCTCAATACAATAATCTGGTCTAAATCCTTTGGTGTTTGAAGAAAGGGCACTGAAGGGGTTAACTCAGACATTCTATCTCATCTCTATTTAGAACATGCAATTATGGTACAAAATATATAATAGATGCTTTTATAAAATATGTTTTTCAAAAAGATTTTCCCTTCTTCCAATAACCAGTCTTCCTCACACCATCCCTAATGCATCAACAACAACTACCACTTCAACTTATATGGCCAATGATAAGTCCACCTCTGACCACCAGTATGGCCTGCCCATAACTGATGACCAAATGAGAAGACAACTGAGGAGGCTAAACACAGGAAAAGTCAAGGGACCAGGGGCCTCATGTATAAATGGTACGTATGTACAAAAATGTTGCATACCCCCTTCCATACTCACGTCAAGATGTACAAAAATTAAACTTGCTGTAATGCTGTGCACATTTTCACAGAAGCCTCAGACCACTTGTACGCAGGTTTCTGCTCGGTTCTGTAAACAGGCGGCACCCAACGTCAAAGTAGTACTAATGTTTCTGTGTGATTTCCCTTTCTTTTTTAGAGTCACATCCGTAACACAGGCTTTATCAAATACACCAAAATTGCATATTGTTTACAAATTGAAGGAATTTGATTGTAATCAATCTGTAACAATATAATGGTGCACAGAATGTCAAAACTATTCCAACTACCATGGATGTTTTAGTGTTGTCAGAAGGCATTGCAAATGGAAGAATTAGAAAAGAGTGCGTATTTACAGATCATACTGATTTTCAGGGGCTAGCCTCTTGGAGCTGTGTGCTAAACTTGGCCTGACTTTACAAAGGCAGACTTTGAGGAATTGTGCTCTACCTCCTCCTCTGCAAGTTCTGTCCACCCTCGGGTTTTTAGCCACAGGAGCTTTTCAACTTGAACGAACTGACCAACTGGGTATTTCTCAGTCATCACTGAGTCATGCCACCCCAAATATATGGGATGGTATAATCCGCTTGTCATCCAGATGTATAAGATTTCCTTACACTGTGGTTGAACGGGCAAACATCGAATCGCAATTTGCAGCAACATCTTGTTTTCCAATAGTAACCAGAGTGGTCGACTGCACCATAGGAACAGTCCTGTTTCCTTTTCTCCTCACCCTGTACACCTTAGACTATAAATACAACATCAAGTCATGTCACTTGCAGAAATCTGCAGATGATTCTACACTAATAAAGTGCATTGATAAGGGGGATGAGACAGAGTACAGAGATCTGCGTACATAACATCAGTAAAACCAAGGAACTAGTTATTGATTTTCACTTCACTTAAGGGCTTCTATGTCTGGTCACTATTCTGGGACTGAATGCGGAGGTGGTGCATTGCTACAAGTACTCAGTGTCCAAATCAAGAACAGGCTTTCGTAACACAGAAGAACTATATAAGAAAAGGCAGAGCAGACTTTTTTTTTGGGAGACCAACGTTAGTGTCATCCTTTACATATTCTACAGCTCTGTGATGGCCAGTGCGAAATTTTACGCTGTGGTGTGCTGAGATGGTAACATCACTTCAAGACAGCTTGGTCCACCAAATCAACAGGGTAATTAAAATGGCAAGCTGAAGGTAGTAGTGAAAACAAAACTGAGATCCATTACCATTAATGCCGCACATCCATTCTCTGACACACTAATATTGAGTACTTTCAGGAAAGAAATTAATCAGCAGAGGTGTGTAAAGAAATGCTGCTGGGAATCTTTCATGCCAACAGCAGTATATCTTTATAATGCCTCAAGGTTACTGTGATTGCTGTTTTTATCTTTACCAAGTGAGAAGTTTTTCTTTATTTTCAGTAATCATGCTGTTATTATAGGATTAATTGATTAAGCTTCTGTAAAAAGCCAAATTTTCTCCTTGGGACTAATAAAGAGGCAATATGAAACAACTTTCTCAAACTCCTGCATGCTCAGCCAATTTTTATTTCTCATTCGCATTACTGCACTATACAGTTATGCATCTTACCTTAAATTGAACTATTTTAAACTTAAGGATGACACAATTATTATAGTCAAGATGTAGACGTTGATTTTAAAAATAAAGGCAAATATCAGTGAATCTTACCAGAGATCTTTAAAGTATATTTTTGCAATGTGTTACTGCACATTCATCACTGGAAACTGCAGCAGCACTCATTGTCTATGGAAAATAAATGCTTTAAATATAAATGCTGCACAAACAGTTTAATAGAAAATATAACTGAAATTAATATTCTAAAATGTGTTGTGAACCACAGTGAATATAAAAATAGATAAAGCAAAAAATGTTACAAAAGTTTTTTTGAAAGATAGAAAATCAGTGTAAACATTTCTGATTCAGGCTGTGTGATGAAACAAGCTTCTTGTTTTTTTGTTTTATTTTTGTTACTGTACTACTGTTTTTGTTTATTTAGTAATTTTTATATTAAAATGCTTCACAGTACCTTAAGTTATTACAGTAGCAATTGTTTTAGTCTGGGAATTCAGATTCCTTGCCTCCGACCTTCAAGTTACAAAAAGATGCAAGTAAGCCTTCTCATGGTGGAGAGCCAAAAGAGAAATTTTCTAATTTTGATACAGTGTGCTTCGGTGTTAATATCACTTCCCAAAAATATACGGAAACGGTATAAGCAAAAGATTACAGCATGCAGAAATTCACACTGCTCAACACCATGCCACTGGACCACACTACAACAAGATAAACAAAGGTTGTATTGATCAAGCATGTGTGACATGGTACACATAAGTGCTCAACCTCACTCAAAAGAAAACAAACACACAGGACTAAATATACAGATCTATGCAACACACGCTCAATGAATAAAATATAATTAAAATAAATAGAAATAAGTGCATAACAATAAAGAATGTCTCTTCCATTGCTCAGCCTACTATTGCATGGTTACTGACAGTTAAACATAAAGAGTTTTAAATGTTAGCAACTATAAAATAACCTGTCAAGGATTGTTGTCAATGTCAAGGATTATTTATCTGAAAAAGTAAAAATTTGATTTGTGTAAAGAAATGAACTTAATACAAGAAAGAAAAGAGAGGTTTAAATATGTTACTGTTTTCTGTGATGTGGTGTAATAACCAATTTATCGTAACTGTAAATCTCATTATTGTATATGATGCTTTTTCAAAAGTCTTTTTATTGAAAACTATGTTTTTATATTTTGTTTTTGCAATTGCATATGTTGTTAATGAGTATATGCTGTTTTTTCAAGTCGAAGTTATTTTTTCACAATCATGGTATATATTATTACTAATTATTTTTTATTAATTATTTCTATGTTGTTTATATTAATTAATGAGACAATCATACAAAAGTATGCAAGATATCTAAGAAAGGAGGTTGAAGTGGTAAAGACATGTGATGACGACAATTTACAGTGGTGCTTGAACGTTGGTGAACCCTTCAGAATTTTCATATTCCTGTGCTAGCTTCGGCTGCACATATACTAAAATTGGAACGATACAGAGAAGATTAGAATTTTCATATTCCTGCATAAATATGACTTAAAACAGATTTCCACACAAGTTTTAAAAGTAAATATGGAGAACCCAGCTAATCTATCTATCTATCTATCTATCTATCTATCTATCTATCTATCTATCTATCTATCTATCTATCTATCTATCTATCTATCTATCTATCTATCTATCTATCTATCTATCTAAACATATAAGAAAAAATATCATACATGGTCATTTATTTATTGCGGAAAATCACCCTGTATTACATAAATTTGAGTGGCAAAAGTATGCGAACCTTTGATTTTAGTATTTGATGTGACCTCTGTCACACACACGTGTTTAGGAGACAACTAAAGGGCTTGAGTACATGTGATTCCACGCCGGACCAGGGGATGGCGAGGTGCACTAATTCTCCCTCTCGATCTTTTGCAGACCATTCTAGGGAAATCCCGCCCGGCTCTGGGGCAGCCAATGACGTCACTTCCGGTTCTGGTCCTGATGACATCACTTCCTCCACTGGCCTTTAAAGCTGCCATCTTGTGTATAGAGAGTCAGTTCTGTTTTGGACTCTGTTGTGTGAACATGTCTGTTCTAAGAAATCAGTTTTGCAGCCCCAAGGACCTTCTCAGCGTCTTATGGTCGTTTTGTGACACATCCTTTTGCAGCAATAATTGCAACTAAACGTATCTGGTAGGTCTTGATCATTCCTGCACATTGGCCTGAAGGAATTTTAGCCCATTCCTCCATAAGGAATTGCCTCGACTCAGAGATGTTGCTGGGTTTTCTCAAATGAACTGCACACTTCAAGTAATTCCACAACATTTCTATTGGGGTAAGGTCAGGACTTTGACTTGGCCATTCCAAAATCTTTATTTTATTCTTCTTCAACCACTCTTTGGTAGAATGACTTGTGTGCTTGTGGTCACTGTCTTGCTGCATAGTTTATCTTGAGATGTAGTCCACGGACAGATGTCCTGACATTTTCCTTTAGAATTTGCTGGTATAATTCAGAATTAATTTTCCTGTCCAATAGCTTTCTGGGTTGTCCAAATGCTCTTTAGCAAACTCTAGATGGGAAGCAATGTTTTCTGGAAAGCAGTGGCTTTCTCCTTGCAACCCTACCATGCACACCCCTGTTGTTTCTGTGTTCTCCTGATGGTAGACTCATGAACATTAACATTAAGCAATGTGAGAGATTCTTTTAGTTGCTTAGAAATTACCCTTGGTTCTTTCATGACATCATGAACAATCACACACCTTGCCCTTGGAGAGATCTTTGTTGGTCGAGGTCTTTTGAAATGTCCTTTGTGCATGGCATGAAACACTGATACTGCACAAACGTGTTTGAAGATGAAGCCCTTGACAGAACCCTGTTCATTTAAAATAAACTTGGTGCCCATTCACACCACCAAAGCAGAAGTTGTGGGATAAATTAAGAAGATTTTAAGGAAATGGGTTTGACTGGGGAAGAGATGCAAGGCTAAACTGTTTGAAGAAGGCTGATTAGGTACATTCACCCACAAAGAAGTGGGAAAAATGAAGAGGAAGAACATGAAGAAACAACACATGGTATATATGTATTTTCTACATAAAAATGTGTTCTAAAGTGAAGTGTTTTTTATATATTTTAAAAATAACTTGTCTGTTTTTGCAGTCAGAATGGGGCTCAAGGGTACCAGGGTCCAAACATAAGAAAAAGTCTTAAACTTGAAAGCAAGAATGTTATTGTATATTAGTCTACATTTTCAGATTATAAAAATATTGTACATCAGTGCATCCACATCGCTTTAGAAAGAAATAAAAAAGTGAACAAATTATATTTGAGATTCACCCACTTTACAAGAAAACTGGCTCTGCACTTCATCTCACCAATTTGTCTCTCCCTCTGTGGCACTGTGTGCTAGGAAAGAAACAGGCGTCTGCCCTTCACAGGAACAACTGACATACAACCATGCACAATCCCATTCATGCTAATGTGGACTTGCAATTTCAAATTATTTTCATGGCTTTGTATGTGTGCTAGGGTGAACATTACACTAAATCTGGGAGAACGTGCAAACTCCACACAGACTATGACCATGCATACAATTTAAATCGTTGACATTAGATCTGTGAAGCAGCATACATAACAATGACCCTACATAAGAGCTACTCATCCACAAAGTATTCAGTTTGCTAGTAGATTACATTTTTATTGTTTATATTATAGGGCTCTACATTTCACCCTGCTTCACTTGTAGCTGTAGTGAAATGACCCAGCTTAATTAGGCATGGAACTGCATTAGGGCTCAACAATGATTGATCAGGTTCACATTTTCATTTCCACTTCCGTGAAAACTGTAAAGACTTCTTTTTTTAAGATTATATTCACACCCTGGATATGCACAGTTTGAAACTGTTTTCTCAAAATAAACAGCTTCATATTGTGTTGGTCAACTTCCTTATTTACTATACATCTAAATTCTATGCACGATGGCAGCAGTGAGCAGACCAGTCAACAGGAAATGTATTCTTACGTCAAGAAAAATAGTTATTCATACTGTATTTCCCTTTTGTTATCACAAAGATGCCTCAAAAATGTGAAAGACATATTTCAAATTGAAACCTTTTCTGCTTCAAAGTGGACATATTTGGTAAGTTTTAAGACTCTTTCTTTCACCTATGAACACTGGGACCCTTCATCCCCATTGTAAGCTGCAGGAACAGACAAGGCATTTTTTAAATTTATAAATCACTCTTCACTTTAGATCACATTTTTTAATGCAGAAAATTAATATATTCTGAAGAAATAACTATTACTTCAAAAATACCAAACAAATTTTTTAATATGCCAGGAATTCTCATTTATGAGACCTTGCAATGATTAACTCAGTTGAAAAATGCTGAGCATACTGGTATGAGCCTTTCATGTATGCAACCTTATGTGCTCTCTTTAAGGTTTTGTTCTATCAAAGATGTACTGTACATACTGTGTTTATGCAAGGAAATTACAAGGATGAAACTGAAAGAAAACATACAAGACTACATCAGATAAAACATGTTTTGCCTTTCATTAGCTTTTTCAATATTTGATATACTGTACTGCAATATTTCTTGCAGTACTTGTTTTATTCTTTTTATTGAATGAGTTCCTAACTGGTACAACCAGTACCAAATACATTTGATTTTGAGTTGTCGGACCGCATTTTTGATGTTGTTGGGCAAAACACAACCATAGGTATTGTGATAATGAACTGATTCTTGTGGTGTGAAATGCTCCACAGGCTCACACTAATTTAGGAACTATAAGTGATGTACAGTTAAAATATATTTGGCCACTAGATGGAAGTGTTTAGCTAAGATTAAGAAATGATTGTGCCAAGAACATTAGGCATTTTAAATGAAGTTCTACTATAATATTTACAAGCCATTCAGGATTATAAAAAGAGGTGAACATTTACTGCACTCTGATAAATTTGCTCTCATTCCTTTTAATGCAGACTTAAAAGCACAAGCAATCTGTACTTCCTTAGAAGACTGGCATCCTTCAACATCTGCAGTAAGATGCTGCAGATGTTCTGTCAGATGGTTGTGGCGAGTGCCCTCTTCTACGCAGTGGTGTGCTGGGGAGGCAGCATTAAGAAGAAGGACGCCTCACGTCTAGACAAACTGGTGAGGAAGGCAGGCTCTATTGTTGGCATGGAGCTGGACGGTTTGACATCCGTGGCAGAGCAACGGGCACTCAAGAGGCTCCTATCAATTATGGAGAATCCACTACATCCATTAAACAATGTCATCTCCAGACAGAGGAGCAGTTTCAGCGACAGACTGCTGTCACTGTCCTGCTCCACTGACAGACTGAGATGATCATTCCTCCCCCAAACTATGCGACTCTTCAATTCCACCAGAGGGGGTAAACGTTGAACATTATTCAAGTTATTGTCTGTTTTTTACCTGCGTTTTTTATTACTCTTTAATTTAATATTTTTTGCTGCTGGAGTATGTGAATTTCCCCCTGGGATTAATAAAGTATCTATCTATCTATCTATCTATCTATCTATCTATCTATCTATCTATCTATCTATCTATCTATCTATCTATCTATCTATCTATCTATCTATCTATCTATCTATCTATCTATCTATCTATCTATCTATCTATCTGTGATTAGCTTGTAAGTCTGTTCATTACAAGAGCTAAGTTTCTCATACAAATAAAAGTGTCACTAAGAGCAGGGACTGACAGAAAATAGAGGGAAACAAAAACCAAAATCTGATATAAGCACTTTAAGTTAGTATGGTGTGTTTACCAATAAAACTAGGCGGTCATTGCTTGCCCCAGTTTAAACACTGAATGTCTGAATGTTAAAATAACTACGGGTAACATAGTACGGTACCTCTCATTTCAGCCATTAACTGTCTTTGTGTTCTCTGACTTTCACACGTAACCTAAATGATTAAAGTTCATACAATATCTTTTGTTCTGTCTTTCATGATAGCACTAGTGAAAAGTCAAGCAAAATGACACTGTTTATTGGCTAACTAAAAAGATTACAATATGCAAGCTTTTGAGGCCTGAGTTGATTCGAAAGCTTGCATATTGTAATCTTTTTAGTTAGCTAATAAAAGGTGTCATTTTGCTTGACTTTTCATTACATTCATAATGGCTAACATGGTACAACAACCTAGTACTACAGACATGATAGCACTATAAATAGTAATCAAAAAGATTGTTTTGATGAGTTGCCAAACAAAAAAGAATAGGACAGGATACAAACAGGGCCGTAGAGAACTGTAAGAAAGTGAGGAAAAAACATGTACTGACAAGTGACAACACACAACATCATGCCAGAGAAGAAGGAGGTACTGCCAAGAGTCCATATAACTGTAAGTGTGCTAAAAGTCCTACAAGGCAGGAACCAACTGAGAAGACAAAGACAGAGCGGAATGTTTAATAATTTCTTTTAGTGGCAAGGAAAGGAAGCTGTCAAGGACATTACAAAGGTCTTTTATATTTCAACCAAAACCAAACAAACTAGAATTCAAAAAAGTTAAAATTGTGGTTTCACATGATCCCTAGAATAAGGACCAGGTTATATTAATGTGAATCAAAACTTAATCAATGCCAGGCAAAGGCCTAAACCAGTAGATCAAAAGTACCATGAGTAACCAATGCACGGGGTGAACCAAAAATCAAAGTCAAAAATAAACTGAAACTAAAATGAACTTAACATATGGCCTACTTAGAATAGGAACCAATTAATGCTGAAGCTTTGTTGCTTTTCATCCAACTGGAGGATACTCTCAACGTATGCTGCAGCCTTACTTAAACCAGAAGTATCGGTTACGCGACAGGCACAACAGCCATGATCATAAGACCCACAATTCGCACTACATAAAAAAATAAGAAAATATAAATAAATTCAAACTATTCCCAAATGAAATAAACCTATAAAAAACAATGTGTACTATGACATACCCATCCCCATTGGGTACACACTCTGGGAGCGACCATCACCTTTAGTTGTAAACTGATGATGTAACTTAGGAAGCAACTATGGGGCATGAACATTACAAGCCACGAACATTCTTTAGGACCATAATCAAGCCAGTAAACCAGATATTCCACTCTGGAACTTTGCTTTCCGGAATCCAAAATCCTATGCACCTCCAATTCCTGATGGCAGTCTATAACAACAGGAGTAGAAGATTAAAAGGAGGAAACCATCTACATCTGTGGACCAATTTGAGTTGACATACATGAAAAGAGTGTGTTCTCAGATGAGAAGGAAGCACAAATTTGTAGATAACCAGAGTCATTCTCTCGAGAATGGTATATGGTCCAATGACCTTTGAATCCAACCTCGAGATGGTAACATTAGATGGATATTACTGATTGCAATCCACACCTTCTGTCTTACCCAAAATATGGGATATGTGTGCTTCCACTTGTCCACATTGGACTTAGAGATAGAATTAGTTTGCAATAACTGTCTTCTTAAAATGGATCAGTTGCAAGGTGAGGAAGCCAAAAAGTTAGACAGCACAGGGAGAGAAAGTGTTCTGTAACATCTCAAAGTCAGGGATTTAAAATAAAATTGGCACTCAAATGGTGACATCTTCAATGAAGACTTAAATAGCATACTGCTTAAGGATGTTCCAATCAGGTTTTTTAAGGCTGATACCGATTTCATGTTAATTGATCAGCCGATTCTGAATCCAATTCCAATTTTTTTTTCCTTTATCCCTATAAAAAACTTTTTACACTAATGTGTATAACCAGCCAAATAAAAGCCTTATGTCAATATTAATGTGTATTTTTATAAGTAAACTACAGACCACAGGTGTTAAATGTTAATTTTTTATTAACAAAATTAAATTCTGTAGACTTATTGTTCAGTGCCCATAAAATGTTAAAATAAATAAAATTTCCTTAAAATACATATTTTAACTAATAAAATATGTACAAAGATATTTCTCCATAATACATATCTATCTATTATAAAAAGAAATCCTGTCCTGGAAAGCAAAAAGCAAGACTACGATACGTGATCTTCTCGTAAGACATTTTAAACACCCGCGAGACCAAAGACACGCCCTACTTACAATCTTTCAAATAGGACAATAGGCAACAAAACATTCAGTCTTGTGAAGGATTTGAGCACACACAGATCCAGGGCTCTCAGCGCATATAAAGCGTATAAGGTACATTATAAAGTAAATGTCGACATCTAAGCAAAGAAGAAAGCAGCGCGGAGAAAAGAGACTCAACTGCATTGGACAGAAAAAAAACAGCAAAAAAGAATAATCGAGGTGCAAATTCAGAAAATAAGGAAAGTAATTATCAGCCCGGAACAAGTGGAATTGAAAAAAAAGCACGTCCAATCCGGCTCTTAATTAAATGACAATGAGTAAAAGAAATTAGAACTTCATAAAGACGTTAACAAACGTTGGCGCTAAACACATGCAGAGCAGGTTAGAGACTATGAAACCAGTGAAATTAGAAAGGCTCAAAAAAAAACAAAAAAAACGGCGCTATACACATGTGGAGAAAGTCAAAGGATAAGAAAGTAGGAAAATTATAGGAAAAATAATAGGAAAATAACTGCCTCATTTAACTATGCACCAGTCTAACTTTGGCTTTGCACAATAATTACTACACTATTGCACCTTAACACTTAATTCTACTGAATTCACATAGTTGTACTTATTTATTATGTTCTACTATACTGTTACCTTTCAATCTATGACTTTTTGTTAACCCAACTGATATTCTTCTAACTTTGCACAGTTTTTGATAAGTGGATCAGGATGCATTTCACTGCGTGTTGTCCTGTATAACAATGCATGTGACAAATAAAGAATCTTGAGAATTTCAAAGAGTTTAACGCACATGCATTTATTGGTTACTTTGTTCATGTATATATATTTATCTGTCTGCTTATTTAAAAAGCTACATTTACCCCAGGAGTCAAAAACGTTCTGTCTAGACCTTGTACAAAAACCTAGACAAAAGCTGGGGTATCACCTTGGTAACCCCATGTACTTTTGGAACTGTGAGAGGAAAACAGCACGACTTTACAGACAGGAGTCCAATGCAGAACTCTACTTACTTTTCTACTTTATAAAAAAAAATTATTAACTGCTGATGATGTAGATCGTTTTGTCTGTGCTGAAATTCCAAACAGAGAAACCTATCTTGACCTCATTAAAAAGATTCAGCATATTGGGACTCGCAAGATTACAAATATTGTTTTTACAATATATCTGAAATAAAAGTGAAACTAACGAAATAGCAACAATTCAAAGAAAAAAAAAATCTTAAAAGTGTGTATCCGGAAAACCAAACATGGGGGTTGGCGAGTGAAGCGAGTAGGGGGCGAAGCCCCCTAGTGGTATTAAAGAAAATAAAATGCTTCTCACTATTTCAAGTTGTCACATTGTTTTTTTCTGTAATATACTGTACCTATCTGAAACAAGGCTTAATTAAAAAAAGTAGTTTTCCCCATTTCCCGAACAAAAAAAATTATGTGAGTCCAAACTCAAGCGGTGTCTGTTTTAATTTAAAGAACAAAATAAAAAGGTCTAAATTCCTTAACGAAGCTTTTCTTGCGTTTGTCTAATTACACAAAACGACTTCTCAGATTCTTTTTTTTGTTTGGTGTATTACTCTACTTTTTTTAACGTAAAGGCTAATATTACAATCGCCTCTCACTCACTGACAAAACAAGTCTCCACTCCCTGCTGTCTGTTTACATTGCATGAAGTTTGCTGCAAAAGGAAAAAATCAGGAGTGGTTTCCCCTAGACTTCTCATATACTCAGATATGGGGATGAATATTTGAGGAGTAAACCGCAAGACAATGATTATATTTTTACATTATGTACATTAAAGAACCATCAACAACAGGGAGGTCTAAAACGTCAAGATTTATAAAAATCTTGAAATCAAGTTTTTGGACGATTTCAATACTTTCCCTATACTTCATATACGAGAAAGTAAAAAAAAAAAAACATGCAGACTGGCTCAACTACCAGAATACCTTAAGTAAAGGAGCACTGCAACTAAATTACCATAAAGCATAGAAAAGCAGGGGGTGAAAAGATCATTGTTTGTGATTGGTCTTTTTACCAATCACTGATCAAGTCTTTCTTAATGAAAACTGGATGATTTAGATTGCTGATCGATTCAGAGCATCCCTACTGCATGAAAATTCAGCTATAATCAAAACATTCACTCAGTCAGACTAAAAAGAGGAAAAAAATTTCCAGATCTTAGTTACTTCCTTCACATAAGTCACTGCACTTAGCATGATAATCCAATGTCAGTTAAACATCTGTCCTAACTTCTACAAAAATCTCTCCAAAGTCAAGAAATAAACTGAGGTCTATGATGAGAGAGATGAAAATAGTGCTTAACAAAAACCTCAATCAAAGCTTTAGCCAAAGGCAAAGATTTTGATGGAATAAAATGGGCAGTCTTGTAAAATCATTCCATTATCACCAAGATAACAGCATGACCTATAGAGGAAGGGATATCAGTAATAAAATCAACCAAAATATGCTCCCAAGGATGGGAAGGAAGTTGAATAAATTTATAATCTTTCATGATTCTTCTGTATCTGGTGAGACAGTGTTTCTAAAATTACTGTGAGTGATGAAGGTCAGGAAGTATTAACATGAAACTGAAACTTAATCAGTGCCAGACCAAGACCTAAAGTGAGAGGTCACAAGTACAGGGGCAGTCGAAAAATTGAAGTAAAAAAAGAAAGGTTAAAATGAAACTAACCTAACACAGGGCTACTAAAAAAAAAAAAACTCATACTAAAGTTTTATTATGTTTTACTCAACTGATGGATAATCTTGACTCACACTCTGGCCATAAATGGAAATAATGATAACATAACAGGCACAGTCACACAACCTATGATTTCTGTTAAATAATAAACAGGAAAATTTTTAAAAATTCAAATCATTCTCAAATAGGGCTGCAACTAATGATTATTTTGGTAGTCGACTAATCGTTCTTTTTTTTGTTTCAATTAGTCACAATTATTTCATGCCTGACTATTTTGATGCCTGCGACCTGTGGTTGCACATCCTGTTCTGGGCTCCATGTCTTACCTCATCTGCTCACGTCTGTCCACCTGTGAATGTCACCCTGATGTCTCAGCATTAACACGACTAAAATTAATAATAATCAAATTAAAATAACCAGTGAAGTTTGAAATTTGAAAAATAGTCAGATGTTTTATATTAGTATTATATTAGTATGACCATCACAATAAAAAAGAAATTAATTAAACAATACAAACTAAAGTGCACATAGTCTTTAAACAAAAAAAGTGCATTTAACTTAACCAAAAATGGCCACTGGTGTGTCTTAAAGACCAAAAGTTTAAATAAAGCTTCAATTCAAATAAAATTAAACAATAATGTACAGTTTATAAAAGATTCAGTTTATATATTCCTTATTGCAGTGCAGGAACGTGAACATTTCAACATGCTCTGGTGTGAGGCTGGCTCTCTTCTTTGAGACAATGTTCCCAGCTGCTGAGAAGAGACGCTCAGAGGGAGTAGAGGTAGCAGGAATACACAAGAATGATTTTGCAGACAGAGAAGATGTTTTAATCATCACTCTCTGAAGGAAAATTGTTGTAGCTTATCACATCATGTACTATACTATGCCAAAATAAAAAAATAATAGACTAAAATATGTAACAAGCTGATTACTGATATACTCCAAAACACAAGTTACCTAACATTAATTAGAGATGGTTTACTATTCATATGAACTAAAATATTATATGAAAAAAGAAAAAGAAAAAAACTAGGATGGCTCAGCTACTCCTATTCACTCATTTACTATAGCTCCAAACACGTTAGCAAACATAACTGAAATTATAATCACTTAACCCTTAAACCACCATTTACCACCACAATTTGCCAGCACGCTGGAGCCAAGTATATTTGGAAAAGTACATTCATTGAACTCCGCAACCGGCTAAAGTCGTGTCTCAGTGCAATTTGCCAGCACAGAGGGGGCGAGTATATTTGGGGACATACATTCATTGAATGCCGCACCCAGCTATAGTCGCTTCACAAAGCAATTTCCCAGCACGCCAGAGCTGATCAGTCAGTGCCGTATATTCGTTAAGCAGCCAGCTCATGACCACTGGCGCCTTGCAGCATCACTGTCCCCGGGATTCAGCCACTGCACTAGACTGGCCTGCAAGTGTCAGCGCTTACCTCTGTGTGCCTGTGTGCAGCCAGTTCAAGTGTAGTTGGCTCGGTGATTTACTGAATTTCATTAATGGCTTCAGTTGCACCTTGAACATATAATAATAGATTATTGCAGTAGTTTTTTTTTATAGTTTTTACAGTTCATTTGCAGTATGTAAAATGATCAGTGTTGCAGTAATTGTGATGCTCTTTGCATGAAAAAAATATGTGTTCCATTAAAATTTCACATTTTCTTTGTGAATTGTGACATTTACTTAAAATGTGCAGCTAAAAAGTATTTGGCGTCCAGGGATGCATTAACCCCCAAGTATGTGTCAGTTTAAGGGTTAAATATCATTGTCGAAACCTTGATATACACATTATAGTACAAACATCAATGTTAACACGTGACACTAACTTTACTCGCTAAAACTTACTTCTCAAGAGACGGCAGCATCACAGCTCCAGTATGCTTGCGTTTCTGGTGCTCATGCATTGGGGTGATGCTGCTGTAAAAAGAAAGCTCCGCTTTGCATAATCTGCATTCAACTTTTTTTTCTTTTTCAGTGAAGTGCTCCCACACTTTAGAAAGTTTCTGTCTCAATTTTTTTTTCCATCTCCTTCCCCCTCCTCTATCCGACTCGCTATTGCAACCACATTTATTTTCCTCTACATTTTATTTTCATCTCCTCAGACGTTCTTCTTCATTGGTAGGACTGTGTGCAGTCTTGACAAACAATAACAAACAATACTGCCGCCAGACGTTCATGTAGTGCATTGCAGTTACAAAAACCAATGTGGTTCTTTGTGACTGGAGCCTCTATTGAAAGTTCTGTTTATGACGCGTCGACAATAAAAAATCTGTGTCAACGATTTCTTTGTAGTCGATGTCATCGATAACGTCGACTAATCATTGCAGCCCTATTCCCAAATGAAATAAAACCAAACAAAATATTACTATACTAAAAACAAGTATAATTTTAACCTATTTTTTTGGTTCCTCCTACAATTGTCTCTTATGGATCATCACTTTAAATGTTTTAAGAGGTCTTAAAACTTCGACACATGCTACTGTGTGTAGCCATCTCTTTATATCATTCCTGCAAAAATGTCACCTGCATCACATGTTTAGTAACCAAAAACAGAAAGTAATGACGTTCATGAAAACAGCCAAACAAAACAGTAGCACAACGACATTACCAAATAAGCAAATATATATATTGTGAAGACCAGGGGCGTGCCTGCTGCCCCAACCGACACAAATAAACGACACAACGCCAGCAGCTCCGTCCAGCAAAGGCCTTTATTTTATGGAGAGACAGTCAGATTCAGCGTAGTCACCAAGGACCGATACCAATAATCCCAAGATGGGTAAAACTCTGTTCCCTTTCCTCTAGAGTCTTGCAGCCTCTTTTCTGTTTTGAATACGTGCCTCACCAGCCTCATCCTCCAACTCTGGCTTTTTTTGGTATGCGGCTGGCTCCTTTTTAAGCCACACCCAATAGTACTACAGAAGGTTCATTAAGGAGGTCTGAAATTGCTTCCGGGTGCAGCTGAAGCCCAAAGTAGGGCTCTGCAGCTCCTGCAGTTCCCGCAGCTCCCCCTTGCGACATCCACGAATCCCAACGGGGCTGTGCTGGTAAATAGTAATTCACATACAGGCCCGCAGGAACTCGAGGTGCCGTTGCAACCCAGGGAGGCTGCCAAATAACAGTTCGGGAAAGAGAGCATCCCCCGGAAGTCCTCTCAGACTGTCCTTCCACGTCGGAGGCAAAACGGCTGGGTAATGGTGCCATACACATATACAAACATAACATTTCAAAAACAAAATCAAAAAGAAGACCATTATCTAAAGCATTTTAGACACTAAATAAAACATAATGACACTTTTACATCTAATAGTCTCATGGAACTGTGGTTTTGTTGCTGTGTCTTTCACAGGCCTACTTTTAATCGCAGAAGTGGCTCCTAGCTTTGCCAGAACTGATCTTACAAAAGGGTGTAAAGCCACTTAAGCCAGAAGAGACATAAGCTTTGAGACTGGAGGTGTGTTGTAACAATGACTCAGTCGGTGAAGGAACAGAGGGTACGCAAGAGAAAGTCTGAGAAAAGACACATTGGGAGAGGGAGATGGAAGGTAAAGAGAATATTTTGGTGGTATGCTGAGGCTGGCAAATGGAAAAATCATTCCACCTCGTAGATAAGCATAAAAACCTGTGGTGGGCCAAAGAGGCAGTTGTGACGCCCCGGGTAATGGCACTGTTGTGCAATTGTCAACGAGGGGTGCCAGTAGACGAGACCAAGCAACCAGGGGATGGAGTAAGAGAGACTCTGACAAATAAAACTATTCAAAAACAGCATTCTGATTTACTCCAGCCGTGGCTAAACTATTTTACAAACAAATGTCTTTCAAAAAAATATTTACAAAGTCCAATGCAATGTCACTTCCAAAACAAAAGAAGATTAGTGCAGGTGCTACTATAATATTTACAGTGATTTTCAAAACAAAAGTGAAGAAAAAAACAATGAAAAAACTCTTCCTCCCCCTTCGTCCAGCTACAAGACAGTTCACAAAGGACAGACAGAAAAAGTAATCAAAAGAACAAAAATGAAAAACTAAACACCTACTATAAACACAAAGGTCCGTACATATCTCTACTACTCAGCTAAGCAAATCAATAGCACAGATCTACACTTGAGCCTGAAGACCTGGTCAAATGACAACCCCTGGGATTCATATCATGGCTTTATGCCGCAAGCCCTTTTGTCCATCCAATCCTCATTTACTTTACCTACCACGGACTTCCAATAAACTGTCACGTCGGGATGTGCACCGTACGTCAACACCTGTTCAGGTGCAGTCCATCCTATTTAAACATTCCTGCACTCGCAAGCGCATACCCTTCTGCCTTGGTGACGTGATGGCTACCCGTTCAGCCTCTGTTAGGCGAGTGTTGTGTACATCCACTTGTTTTCATTTCCATTTTTTGCCAGATTTGTGAATTCCCTTTGCCAGCTACTCTAAAACTGAGCCCTCTATACTTCTGAACTTTTCCTGTGATTTCAAATATAACACTTTTTCCCCCTCTCTTGCAGTGGTTACAGAGCACTCCTCTGTACTCATCGCCAGAAACTGTGAACGTGTTCTAAAAACGGCCTCAGACGCATTCCTTGGCATAGGCTAGTTTGAGCCCCACAGCTTGCTCACACGAAGCACTCTTGCTCTACTTTGATGATCAATCGACCCCGTTCTCTTTAGAAATAGCTGCCTTCATAAAAGGAAAGATCTTTCTTGCTCAGCTATCCTTCCTTGGCTTCTCAAGCGCTACTAATCACCAAGGTGAAAAACAGTGTCAATCTTTACAATTCTCACAGTACTGCAGCACTTAAAACAAAACACAAAAGACATACACATATTCCAAAATATAAAGACACTCAAACAAAGAAGACTAAACAATCATCAACCAAAAAGTTACACTGAAATCGGACCTTCTTAAACCATTCCTCTACCTCAAGCTAATTAAAGTGAGTCCATCCATTTGCCGACAGACACCTGGCCAGAACACCGGCTTTAAACTTAGTTAAGGTTATCTATAAGCGTGTGTGTATAAAAAGCTGTGTAGGCTATTGAAACAGCCTGGGCGCACACAGACTGCATGTAGGTAATCAGTACACGCAATGAAATCGTTATTATTGACAGGTACACATGCGCACAGTGGCAAGCATTGCCCTGTGTTTTCTATAAACAAAACAATTCAGATGGCAATCCCAACTGTAAGACACTATCAGGCCCTCATGTGCACCTTTTGTTTCTATGAAAAAATGGCTGCTAAAAAGCAATTACGTGGTCAAAGCAATCCCTCAAAGGCTAAGAGGGAATATTAAGTGCTATCTCTCAATAAGTGGCATGTCACTTGCTAAAGTAATTATTCCTTAAACAGTGCAGTACTAGGGGGCTCCACCCCCTGCTTGCTTCGCTCGCCAACCCCCGGTGTTGGGAAACCCGAAATACATTGATGTATGTATGAGACATATTGGAGTGTAAAGGTGCAGATGACATACAAAGGAAGTAAAGAATCCATATCATTGCACATTGGAAATATTTATTGGAATATTTCTTTATACACCACATTTGTAGTAAAGATGGTGTGTTGTCCTTGAATGAGTTTTCCTTGGTGTGGAGTATCTGTAACTTTAACTTTAATGTCAGATGAACGCCGAACTCTTGAGAAGGCTACATAAAGTTGTCCATGTCCAAATACAGGCTCAGAGAGGTATATGCCAACTCTGTCCATGGTTTGTCCTTGGGATGTGTTGATTGTCATGGCAAATGCAGGTTTAATTGGAAATTGGTGTCAGAACTTGTAAGGTCAAGTCTAGGAATCAAAACAGTATTGTTAGAATGTGATCCTGTAAGTACTTTTGCTTCAATAACATTGTCTGTCATGGTGGTGATGACTAAACATGTACTGTTGCATAAACCTCGTTTAGTATTAAGGTTTCTTAACAGCATGACTATTGTCCCGATTGTAAGGTTAAGATTGTGTTGTGGTAATCCAGCTGGGTTAATAGTGTTTAAATATTCTAACGGGAAATGAAGATGCTCATTCTCGTCTTCAGAATCAACCTTGTCAGTACTTAGAAAGAGGCGGCCTTCTCCAGGAAGTAACGCAATGACCTGGTCATTTATGCGATCAACGTAAATATTCTTTGGACATAATATAGCCCGTTGTGTTAACAGTGGTATCTGGTCTAATGAGATTGCTGTTCCAAATACCTCCGTGACCAAGTCGTCGCAGATAAAGGGTTGAGGGATCTGAATAATATCTGGGTGAAGTCCATATGTATTGGTAAGGTTTCCGTCTCATAGTTGCATTAACCAATTGGTATATTCTGGATCTGGACATCGCATGTTTTGTACCAAATGTATTGTCTCAAAGTAATGCCAATTGTCTGCACATTTCAAACTAGACTGAACAATAGCTGAACGCATGGCATGTGGAACAATAGCTAAGCATTGTCGAAAATCTCCTCCTAATAACAGTACTTTTCCTCCAAACGGAATATTATTATTCATTAACGTTTGGAGAAGTTTATCAATGGTGTTGAGTAAATGACTGGATGCCACTGTACACTCGTCTAAAATCAACAGTTTTGCAAGACGGATTTCTTGTGCATTGTTACTGTTCATTTTCATTGTTGATACCGATGTTTCCGTAATCGGGACTGGAAGTTTGAATAAGGAGTGACATGTGCGACCATTTATTAACAAATTAGCTGCTACTCCGGTTGTAGCTGATGCAATAATTAACTGTTGTTTTGCAGTAAAGAAATGTATAAGTGTTTCATAAAGGTATGTCTTTCCGCATCCCCCAGGTCCGACCAGAAAGTAGCATTTGGGTATTGGGTTGTTGTCTTCTGTGGCAAGAACAATCTTATTAAAAGCAGCAGATTGTAAGGTATTTAAAGTGGAAATCATAGTTTGCGCAATATGTTGTTCCTCTTGAAGATTTATGGGTGTTGAATCTAGAGTCAGTAATGAATCTGGAACATTTGGTAAATTGAAGTTATCCAACGTATATCCAAGGAGCATTAGAGCCAACTGAATGTCTTTAAGTGCATAGGCTTTACAGTTTATGCAGGAATCATCGTTTCCATGTAGCTTGTGGCATATGTCTTCTATCATTCCTCGTTTGTTTGTATTCCAGAGGTGTAATGGATCCGATGGGGAAGAGAATGCACAGATATAAGCAAAAAGTTGGCGAACTAGACCTGGCATTGAAAACAATATTGCATCATTTAGAGTTTTCTGCCAAAGTGTATCATCCAATAAATATCCTTTGTCATTTACTGCCTCTTGGAATGTCTTACAGAGTTTGATGGTGTTGCCAATTCGAATAGTTTTAATGTCGTCAAATGAGGTAGCTCCGGTTTCATGTTGAAGAAGTGACCGTAGATAAAACCTTTCTGGCTCTTTAATACTGACAGTGAACATTCGGCCTATGACATTATTACCGTGGTGATGTCATTTTCTCCATAACGTACCATTGTCAACCCAAACATAGTGAACCGGAATCTCCCAATACTTCCACTGGTGAGCATCCTGATTGTTTTGATTGAGTTTAAACCACGCGGTAAGTTTAGTATCTTTTGTGGCTGCTCTCTTTGCTGCTTGGACCTCATTACCTGGGTGAAAACAGACATTTTGTTCGTGCTGCAAATGAACCGGTAAGCGATATATTGTGTGGCTCTGATTGTGCATTGGAAAGCAATATATTCTCCACATGGCCTCTGGAGCACTGACGTACCGTGAATCTACATACATTCGAGTTGATCATTTCTTTCAGATACTGAAACATTAGCACAATCATGGCCCTTGTAAACGTATTTGAATAGATACTTAACGCTTTTTACTGTAGCGCAGATTTCAACATTTATATGGCAGTTGTATCGTAAACATAAATACGGATTGCATGGTACGACCCAGCTATTGTCAATTGGACGACCCGGAATAATTTGCAATGCATTTGTCTTTCTTCTCATATACTTAGGATATCCGTTAATATTTCCAAGTGTAACGTCTTGGAAATCTTTGGGGAAACCTTTGGAACATTTGCCATTAATCATACATGGACTGTTTGGATTTCTATCGCCACATGGTGTATGAATCATATTTCTGATAACAATTTCAAAGAGACGTGGAGAAGTGTCACGGTGTGGAATTTCAGCTTTCACTATTTTATTGATGTCATCTTCTGTGCGAATTTTGGAATCATCATCCAGTATTATTAATATATGGGTGTGCGGCAAACCTCTCTTTTGAAACTCGATAACGTGGATAATGGCTTTAACAGTCCCAAATAGAGATCTATTTTTGATATCTTCCAGCAGGTTATTTAGTTTAAGTCTAAAGACTCTTGCAACTAAATCAGGACAATGTTCCACTCTTTGCCATGGCATAAGATTATTTGTAATTTCTTTCCATTTAGGATTGCAGGTCATAGTGATAAATAGATCAGGTTTGCCAAACTTTCTTACGATAGCCATTGCATCCTGGTAATGCTGTTGCATATTACGTGGGCTGCCTTGAAAGGTGGATGGTAGAATAACTGGTTTTCCAGCCGGGTGATCCATTACGTCAGCATCACGATTTATGTAGTCTATCAGTGATTGGTAGTTATCGGCTCGCAGTGTAGGCTGGTTGTTTCTAATCCACTGGAGATCATTTGATTCTGCTCGAATATAAATGTCAACTATGTATTGTTGAGTTAGCTTTCCTGCATTGAGTAATGGATTAAAGTCGTCTCTTACAGAGAGTCTGTAGGAGAAATATTCTTTCATGGATACAAGTGATCGTTTTTGCGCCTGATGTTTTTTATATCTGGAAATGAGAGCACTCCATCCTTCTTGGCCAGTTGGAAATAAAATGGGGTATGTCAAAGTATCAAGCTTTGGAAAACAAATGTCTATGCGTTGGAAGATAGGTTTTTTGTTTCCATCAGGACGTAAATGCAGGACAATATCGCGGTCAAATGGAGGCTCACCATCTTTACTTTGAAAGACAATTGCAACTTCATTAACGATGGGAAGATTGTAATGTCTTGGATCTTGTTCTTTGTCCTTTATTAAGACCAACGCAATTTTAGTTGGCGCTACACCTTCTGTTTCTGCTTTTGTATTGGCCTCTCTTTCAACCTCATGTAGCATTTTTATAGACTTAGCTAATGGGTGATTGTTTATGACTTCAGCGATGTTTCTCATTATCAGCTCCGTGCATTGCTTGTTTTCAGGCAGGTTCATTCGTTGATAGATTGCGTCATCTGGATCTAACACGTAGATCTGTGCATATTTGCGTTCGCGATTTGGTTCAGGGTGCACTGTTCCAATCCGATGTAATATTTGTCCACATACGCGAAAGCAGTATGGGCCATTGCCAGCTGGTGGCCTGATATTTACCCCGGTAGATGCAAAAGCAAATGAACTATTGTAGGATCTAATGCAGTCCATAAAGTTTTTACTTTCGGGCACATTGTTAGTTAGAAGCTTCCATAGATATTCAGGATATTCATCTAAAGGAGGCAGTCTAACCTGACCCTTTTGACAACAACGTGTAAACTCATTAGTTGTATTGCCAGTTGTTTCTTCAGGGAAGTTAAGGAATGACAATGACAGCAAATGATATTCATTAATCCTAATGAATGTTCATTAATAGCGGATTCATTACAGAATGCGTTGTCAGCTAATTGGCGGAATTGTTTAGCGGTTGTTTGTCGTTCCTTTCTTTGCCGTTTATCTATTGCCTCTGTCGTTTGAGAGACGTGTTGTAGGCACCTGCGTGCATTAATTGTATCCCGGCGGGCTCGTTTCTGTATGTCCATTAGTTGAGATGTTTTGTTTGGGAGCCGTGACTCCTTTGGTTGCGTTGTTTGAGAAGCGCGTTGTAGGCGCCTGCGTTCATTGTTTTTATCAAGACGGGCTCGTTTTTGTAGCCCCGTCAGTCGAGATGTTTCTTTTTGGACCCATGCCTGCTTTGCTTGCGGCATGTCAGACGCGCGTTGTAGGCGCCTGCGTTCATTGATTTTATCCAGGCGGGCTCGTTTTTGTATCTCCGTCAGTCGCAGTGTTTCGTTTTGAACCCGTGCCTGCTTTGCTTCCGCAGTTTCAGATGCGCATTGTAGGCGTCTATGTTCATTGTATTTGTCTATGCGGACTTGTTTTTGTAGCTCTGTTAGTCAAGCTTTTTGGGTTTGAAGCTGAGACAGTTTTGCTTCTGCGGTTTCAGCCGCGCGTTGTAGGCGCCTCCGTTTATTTATACATAACCCATTAGAAGTCAAGCAAAATGACACCTTTTATTAGCTAACTGAACAGACTACAATAGGCAAGCTATCAAGCCAGCTCAGGTCCCATCTTCAGGCAGTCTAGTTATAGTTATCATCAAAAGTAATTAGAAAAATGTAGTGAAGTCAAATAAAATTATTTTGCAGTGTATTATTCATAGACTTGTGATAATAGTAATAAAAAGAGTGAAAGTGCTTAGTAAGCTTCACAGGATGATCCATTCACAGTTTCACAGACAATCTGTGTGCAGTTAACATTAATGACTTCAGTCTTTGAGGCAACTGGTCACTCCCAGTGGGGATAATTCAGAGAAAATAGTCCTACCTGAAGCTACCTGAATTAGCTGACATAAAATACTCATTAGTTGCATTCTGGGGGTCATATTGTGCTTGAATTAACACAATACA
Organism: Erpetoichthys calabaricus; assembly: GCF_900747795.2. Lineage (NCBI taxonomy): Eukaryota > Metazoa > Chordata > Cladistia > Polypteriformes > Polypteridae > Erpetoichthys > Erpetoichthys calabaricus. The sequence continues at coordinate 73,023,937 of NC_041406.2, forward strand.
TTCAGTTTGGTTTTATTTTCACAAAAAAAAAAAAAAAGTTAATCCTTAATTGCTATTTGTGAGGATCAGGCACCGAACCAGCAGCAACCTCACATTTCTCCCAAATTGCCAACTGAAAATTCAGGTGATGGTGATGCAACATGCTAGTTTTTAAAACAGAATAGCATATGTTTCAGTCCATTGCAGAATCAAGATGCTTTAAAAGCACTAGTTGGTCAAACAGCAGGAAACACCCTGGACAGTATAAAACAAATTGTTCTCAGGAAGCATTGAAATAATAGAGAGGTGGCAAGGGACACCAGAAATGCACTATCATGAAAGTTCTTATATGTTACATACATTATTCATTCTATAATAAACTTCTATACATGATTTAACTGTTTTTATTAAAAACAAATGCACAGAAACGAAAAGCCATGTGTGGTAAAAAATCTCTTGTACATTTTCGTCCTATAGTGGTCACAACTAAAAAAAAAGCTGAATTCAAGGCTGTCATAATTTGGTTTCTTCTCATTTTTGCAATGAACTTGCTGACATGTAATTTTTTGTCTTGTCATTTTGTTACTTAGTATTATTTAATTTATTTTTAATATCCCTCAGGTAATCTGGGGATTCAAGTCAAAAGAAGTAAACCTGATATCTGGTATACTTTAGAAATTAAACAGTATAGTGCTTTTTTGCAATAGTCAATTAGGCTGAATGAAACAAAATAAAATATCAAATGGTATATTTAAAAATAAAAGAAACAGGAATTTAAAAGCATTAAAAAAATCATGAAAATTCTTCTTTGTCAAGTTTAACCACAGTAGTTTTTTTTTTCTTTAAATCCAACTGAAAGCATACTCAAATGACTAGTAGTTGGTCATTTGAACTTAATTTTAAAATAAAGAAAATAAATATTGGGGCATTACATAATTTAAGTAGTGATATAAAATAAATAAATGTAGAAATTAATCAGTCATACACATTTCTGCAAATAACGTAAACTTCTTTAAGTGACAATTTAATAAAAAGATTTCAAGACAAATGTGTTTACAGACAATTGAAGTAATTATAAACACATTTAATAGCCTATGTTTATTTAGACAAAGGCAAGCACAATTCATAGTGATATCGGATTATCAGTATTACTTCTGTATTCTGATGGCAATCATAAAAGATAAGTTCAGTATTTTTCAAGTCAAAGTTATTTCTTTTCTTTTTTATTGATTTTAATTAGAAGCAGATCACATTCCATACAATCACATCAATCTTAACAGAGCAAAGCAAAATTCAGGTGATTATCATGTAGAGATGCAACAGATAACATCTTCTCTCTTAAAGTGCTTCCTACCTTGGTTTCATATTCTGGGAGAATGAAGGGCAATTGGATTATTAGTGTATTGATGGTAATTTGTAATAACTGGGTCACAGAGCAGGGAATATAAAGAAGTACTGCAAGATTTTTTTCTATTGCAGATCAGGCTTGTGTATATTTAATAACTTGTTTCAATGTCCAGGTTTTTGTAGCTTGTATATTTGCCTCCCAGTAATAAAATTGAAAGCTGTGCATGGATGTTTTGAATTCCAAATAAATGAGGTTATGAATTAGCCTAAGTTCTTAAAAAATGATTTGTTAATGTATATGGGGATGCTTTAAAATAGGAAGAGAAGGTTGGGAAGGATGGTCATTTTAACAATGTTGATTCTCCCTGCTAATATAAGATGGAAGGTAGGCCATCTATTCATCCATCGATCCATCCATCCATTATCCAACCCGCTATATCCTAACACAGGGTCATGGGGGTCTGCTAGAGCCAATCCCAGCCAACAAAGGGCACAAGGCAGGAACAAACCCCGGGCAGGGCGCCAGCCCACCGCAGCCATCTATTCATGTCTTTTTCCATTCAAACATCAAAATTTTGTTTACTTATGATATTTATCCTAAGATATTTAAACTGATCTGCAGAGATAAGTGGGAAAATATCCAGTCCGATATTGTGTGCTAGAGAATTCACTGGACAAATCTGCTAATGCTTCTAACACTGCAGGCACCGAATTTTGGAGGCCAGCTATATACAATACCATATCTTCTCTATATATAATGATACTTTCTGTTCAAGTCCTTCTATGAAAATCCCCTTTATCTCTGATGCATTTCGAAAGTATACAGATAATGGTTGAATGGCTATTGCAAAAAGCAGTGGTAATGGATGACATTCTTGTTGAGTACTGTGTTTTAGTTTGAACTAGTCTGAAATAATGTTGTCAATACAAATTGAGTCTTCTGGACTAGTATAAAGTAGTCTGACCTATGCACATATGTTTGGAGTGAACCCAAATTTGTGCAATGTGGTGAATAGATAGTCCCATTCAACCATATAAAATACTTTTTTCTGCATCTAAAGATAATAAGATGACGAGAGTGTTACATTTAATGGGTGAATATATTAAACAAATGTTGAAGGTTAGAAGATAAGTGTCTGCCTTTAATAAATCCGGTTTGGTCTTGTGATATTACAGAAGGAAGATCTTTCTTGCTAGAACTCTGGAGAGTATCTTAATGTCATTATTCAGAAGAAAGATTGGTCTGTATGATGCATGTTGTAGTAAGTCCTTATTTTTCTTAGGAAAGATAGTAATTAATGCTTGGCAAAATTTTTGTTGTCTTTAGCTTCTACAAATGTTACTAATAATAGTGGAGCTAACTTATTAGAAAATGTTTTATAAAATTCCACTCAGTAGCAATCAGTGCCTGCTGCTTTCCCACTTGGGAGTGAGTTTATAGCAATTCTTGACAAATACAGTATATATGCATTTGCTATACAAAACGGTATTCTAAAGTTAAGCGTTTTCAATAAATTAAAAAAATACCTTGCTCTCACTGCCACTTTACAATAAAGGGTAATGGGGCATGACCGAAAAATAAAAGCTTAAAAACTTAACAAATGCATCCAAGACAGTTGTCAAGTACCACACACAGTTTAAAATAGTTTACAAATGTAATTAAAAAAAAAACCACTAATATTATGAGATGCAGTCGATTTAAAAGAAGACCTGTGGGCATGCCACCTTTGCTTTGTTTTGTTTATTCTTTCACCCCCTACAAATTATGTTTTTATGTAACCCTTTTCATTTGTGTTGCTGGAACAGTTCTATTTGTTTTTACTAAGTACATTGTACATTTCAGAGTGGTAATAGGGAGAATAAATTAGCTTTTTTTTCTAAAGTTGCCCTAAACTACACAAAAAAAATCAGAGAACATGTTAGTTGGTGATTGGCAATAATGGATATAATGAGGTTATTAGAAATAAACTTGATGCATTAGGATTAAAAGTCAAGAAGGAGGTAAAGAATTTAGGGGTAACTGTTGACTGTGACCTGAATTTTAAATCACATATAATCAGATCACTAGGACAGCATTTTTTCACTTAAGAAACATAGCAAAGGTTAGACCTCTTATATCCTTGAAAGATGCTGAGAAATTCGTTCACGCTTTTGTTTTCAGTCGACTAGATTACTGTAACGCACTCCTCTAAGGAATACCCAAAAAAGACATAAATCGATTGCGACTAGTGCAGAATGCAGCTGCTAGAATCTTAACTAGGAAAAGAAAATCGAGCACATTTCACCAGTTTTGATGTCACTACACTGGTTACCTGTGTCATTCAGAATTGACTTTAAAATACTGTTTATGGTTTATAAAGCCTTAAATAATCTCGCTCCATCTTATATTTCGTAATATCTGACACCTTACACTCCAAATCGTAACCTTAGATCTTCTAATGAGTATCTACTTAGAATTCCAAGAGCTAAACTTAAAAGAAGTGGTGAGACGGCCTTCTGCTGTTATGCACCTAAAATCTGGAATACCTTGCCAATAGGAAATCGCCAGGCTAATACAGTGGAGCACTTTAAAACACTGCTGAAAACACATTACTTTAACATGGCTTTCTCATAGTTTCATCTTAGTTAATTAATTGAATATACAGAGCATCAGGATTTATCATTATTATTCATGATGGCTCCAAAATCTGTTCTAACCCCTACTCTCTCTTCTGTTCTTTTTCCAGTTTTCTGTGGTGGCGATCTGCGCCACCACCACCTAATCAAAGCACCATGATGTCCCTACATTGATGGATTAAAGACCAGAAGTCCACATGACCATCATCATCAAGTGTTTCCATGAGAACCCTGAATACAATGAGGACTGATTGAGGTAATTTGTTAGGTAGAATGCCTACAGGGGGCTGGGCAGTCTCATGGCCTGGAACCCCTGCAGATTTTATTTTTTTTCCAGCCATCTGGAGTTTTTTTGTTTTTTTCTGTCCTCCCTGGCCATTTGACCTTACTTTTATTCCATGTTAATTAGTGTTCTCTTATTTTAATTCTTATTTTGTCTTTTTTTTCTTTCTCTTTCATGTAAAGCACTTTGAGCTACATTATTTGTATGACAATGTGTTATATAAATAAATGTTGTTTTTGTTAGTTACTTAAACATAAAATAATAATTTTAAAAAATTAAAGAAAAGGATATTTGTTTGGCTTTTTCCGTGTCTCCCAGCTCTGCATAGATGTTTCCAAGCATATCCAGAATTGTAATGTTTGTAGGCTCCAGGTCCAAAGCCTGCTGGCAAAAGATCTGTGCCATTTCAAAGTTACAATTATCCATATTCTCTTCTACCTAGTGGAAAACATAATAATTCAAAATATACAGTAATTAAATTATAGAAATAAATATATTTTCATATAAAATGTGTTCTTTTCTAAAGCACCACAGCTTCATTGTTTAAGTCTCAGTATCACAAGAAAATATTAAAGAACTGAGCCTATACTTACACTGCAGAACTAGAAATATAAGTTTTATATTTTGTTCACCTTTTCGTTGAATATTTATACTTATAACATTATTCAATCTATATCAAATCCTTGCATTTACAGAAATAAAATCATATTCTAAACCCAGTCTTTTCCTTTCCAGAAAGGCTATACGTTTTTTACTATTATTATTTATTTTCTAACAATGTTTCAAAACATTTTCTGTCTTAATGATAGAATCATTAAAGTATTCCAATAAGAAACATTCCTGACCTTAAAATATACATGCTTCATTATAGATCTAACAGTACATATTATATTTCACTTTTAATTACAAACAAACCTTGGTGTTTCCTGACAAGGCAAAGATTTATGATATTCTACTTGCCTGGGACTTTGAAAATTATAAATTATGCCTGGTAAATATTTTGGATATTTGATGATGGTCTTATGAAGAAACCTAACTAACAATGGGGGCAAAACAACACAACTTGGTTCCTTTTTCAAGCCTGAATAGATACAAAGGGTTAATGTCAGGAAGGTCATTACAGTTGTAAAACTTTTGCCAAAAACATCAATGATGAAATAAGTCCAATCAGCTTTGGAAAATGCTAGTGTACCCATAGACAACATGCAGGGGCATCATCTGATCCTTGTGGTAAGTAAGCGATGACTACCAGGTCAAGGGCCAGCCTGGTTAAAGTCAATCCGGAAGAAGTAGAAGGAGAAAATATGGAAAGAGAAAGAGAAGGGTAGGAGGCATTAAGCCGTTGTACAGTGGAGCAAATGAGCAAGGCAGAAATGGTATAGGAATCGTAGTATCCCAAGAACTTAAGAATTGTCTTGTTAATTTTGAATAGGAAGAGTAGCAGGACAGGGGTGGAAAGTAACAAAGTACAATGATTTTGTTACTGTACTTAAAAGTTTCACATATCTGTAATTTACTTAAGTATATTTACCTGTGCATAGTTTTGACGTTTACTCCACTACATTGTACCGTAAATATTTTGACTTTCTACTCCACAGTATTGCTACATGGCGATGCAATATATTTTACAGTCACATGAACGGTTTGTTGTTTCTGAAGGAGTCTTTTCAGTGAATCATGGGAATCAATTCCCAAACACGAATGAATCAATTCAACAGAGCTCCACAGGAGTACTAAAGTTCATGCGTAGTGCTGTCAGCCTTTTTGTCAGTGTATTGTTAATGACAGTGCTCATTTGAAAAACACTTTTAATGTTGTTCTAGATAAGGTAAATAAGCTGAATTGATTGATTAATTAATTACTTAATTGGTGCCATGAATCAAATGACAAAGGTAAGTAACTGTTCACACTGTGCTTTAAAAAATCATCAAATCCTTGCCCTGCACCCCAAAAAACTCGTTCTTAGCTTTACTAAAGCTTAAACTAAGCATTTCCACTATGCACATATGTTGTGCATATGCTCCTCAAGTAGGTTGTGAAGAAGTGAAGGAGGATTTCTGGGTACAAATGGATGAAGAGCTGAGGGTAGTATAAGAGGAGGAAAAGTTGCTTGTTGGAGGATATCAAATGGGCATGTGGAGAAGAGTAGAGAGGTTATATGAAGGAGGGGGATTAGGGGAGAAAAACATGGAACAGGAGAGAATAGTTTTGTCATGCCATTTGATCTGGTGAAAGTTAACACTTTTGTGGATATTTTGAATGTTGTAGTTCCACTTAAAGAGAAGAAACATAACCCAAGAAAACAGCAGTGGTTTAATGACGCTACACGTTCTCTAAAAAGGACTTGTTGGAAGTCTGAGAGAAAGTAGAAAAAGGATCACCTCCATGTCTCCAATAACATATTCAAAAACTCCCTTTTAAATTATGAAGAGGTTGTGAAGGCTGCAAGCATGTTTTTTTTCAAATCTTATTGTGAGCAGTTCTAACAGTCCTAGAGTATTATTTGGTGTTATTGATGCTGTGTTTAATCTGGGAATTCTGCAAATGCTGGGTCATCACTCTCTTGTGAAGACTTTTTGAAATACTTTGTCAATAAAATTACTGATATTAGAGCTAACATTGTGCCTGTTCCTCAGGATCCAAGGATGGGCATCATACACTCCGCTGTCCTTCATCAGTTTCAGCCAGTTTCTCTTTCAGAACTGACAAAAGTTATGAGTTGTATGAAGATTACTTTTTGTCCTCTTGGCTTTATGTTTGCTCGATTCTTTAAATGGGTGTTTGATGTAATTGGTCCTAATGTGCTGTCAGTTATTAAGAGCTCCTTGCAGACACGGACTGTTCCTTTGTGTTTCATATATGCAGTGATTCAACCTCTGTTAAGAAGGGCAAACCTCGATCCCTTGCTTTCATCCCATTTCCAATTTACCATTTCTCTCAAAAGTTTGGAGAAAATTGTGGGTACTCAACTACAGGCTTTTTTTGGGGCACAAGAATATTCTTGGTAGGTTTCAGTCAGGATTCAGAATATTTTACAACACAGAATCTGCACTGCTAATGGTGGCGAATGATCTGCTGTTGGCACCTAATTCAGGGAGGTGGGCAGTGCTAATTTTATTGGATTTGAGCACTGCACTTGACATTGTAGATCATGACATTCTGTTTAACAGGCTTGAGTGTTGGGTTTGCATTCAGGGTACTGCTCTTAAGTGGTTCGCCGTTTACCTCTAGGGCAGGATGTTTTCTGTACTTGTTTGAGCTCAACGTCTCCTACTGCTTCCATAACCTCTGGGGTACCCAAAGGATATGTCCAAGGTCGGCTTTCTCTTCTCTTTATATATTGTAGCAGATATGGCGTGGAGCCACCTCTTGAACCCTCAGGTACCACTCTTGAGACCAGGTGAATGTATAATAAATCTTCGTTTTATTATAACACAGTGCACCAAGCACCCTTTCCACCACATTACTCATATACTACAATAACTCTCTCAATAAACACAATCCTCCTTGCCCAGACACATCGCCACCCTACCTCCCAGCTCAGCTCAGTGTTCTGGGCTTTCCATAGTCCTTTTATAGCTCCTGACCCGGAAGTGATTCCAAGCCAAACCCACAAGTCCATTTCCTTCCGGGTCAGGGCAAACAGTCCTCTTCTTCATCCCGGGAGCACGTCGCTTCCTCCAGTCACGTGACTGTGACGCACTCCCGGGTTATAGGGCACGCAAGAGCCCACTAGCCCCTTTACAGCGACTCCTGGCGGCCCCCAAGGTATCCAGCAGGGCTGTGTACAGAAACTACAAAGTCCATGAGGCCCTGCTGGAACTCGGGGCACCAATATGCTGTCCGGAGGGCTCCTCCTAGCGGCCTGGGGGTGAGGGCCGGACTGGAAAGCCGGCAATCCTCCACAGTTCCCCCCTCTCAGCGAAGCCAACTGGGGCGGAGCGTTGATCCCCGCGAGGGACGTTCTTCTCCAAGAGGACGCGTCGTCCGGACCCTGGCGACGATGTCGAGACCCCCCAGCGAACCTTGGGGGAACAGTGTATCTGTTATCCCACCGCTCCCCTGTCCTCCGGGGACAACTTCGCCATAGGTGGCCCGGTTGACGGCAGTTGTAACACTGCCGCCGTCCTCCTGGTCGCCTCTCTTCTTGGGACCTAAAACACCTTGGGAATTCCGTCAGGGTTAGCTCCACCCTTTCCTCCGCCAAGGAGGGAATTATGGCCGTTTTGCTGCTCTCTGCCCTTTTCTTTATTTTGTTAGGAGACCTTCGTTTTAATTCGGGGATCTCCTGCTTACTCTGGGGCTTGTGCACAGCGTGAGGCTCTCTATGGAAAAGAGAGAGCCTCTTTGCTGTTTGCACGCCCGTTGTCCTATGTATTATTGGAGGCGGCGTCATTAGTACCACATCGCTCCGGGTAACAGCACTATCCAGCCGCCCCGGTTCGATTGGCACTTCCTCCGCCCCTCCAGTAACCAATGGCAACCCCTTTATCACGCGGGTCGGGCTCTTAAGGTCCGCATTGGTCCAGAGCGGTGTCTGATACCGTCGCCCCGGTTCTATCGGACAATTGCCCGACCACTCCGTCATTGTGCCACACTCCAATGTCGGGTTCACAGCGCTTTGGCAACCGCTACATTTTAAACGCGGTGCCGGTTCACACTGTGTCCCCTTATTATATACGGTACAGAGGGCACCTACCTGCACCGCTACATTAATCGAGGCCGGGGCTTCATGGCCTAAGCGCCGAAGGTATTCTTCCAGTCTTATCAACGGCGCTTTGACTGTAGCTCCCAGCTCCTCCAGACGTTCTCTCAAGTCCGCAATCCCCTGCAAGAAAGCCAGTACGGGCTCGAGTACCTCCTCAAGATCGCGTACCATATATTCAGTTAATTCGGCCGTAGGTATGTACATTTCATTATTTTGATTACCTGCCGACCGGGAACCAATGAGCACGTCCACTCCTGGCACGTGCTCTGCTGGGCTTCGCAAGGTCTCCTGGGAGTTGGAGTCTTCTGAGGGACGGGTGGCTACACCAAGCCGACTGCGGTCTGCCTTTTTTTCCTTACCGGCAGTTCCTTCAGTCACATCCCGCCCCTCTTTACCTTTATATGTAGTTGGCGCTGCTTCACTCGCCGCCCCCTTCCCCTTCAGGGAGCGCAGACGCGTTGGGGAATTATTGACCTCACCGACGGCTCCAAACTGACCTTCTTCCTGGTCGCCGTCGCGCGAGGTCACGTGGATACATCCCACGAATGGGTTGACCGCTTCCAGCCGACTTCCAGCCCGACTTGCCTTCTGGGTATCGCGGCCATCTTGCCACGGTACGAGGCAGGTATCCGATTTACCGGGTGTTTTCCGAAGGCAGGCCTCTGCAAAATAGGAATGAAACATCCCCTGCCCATCGGGCGTTGCCCCGGCACATACCTCCGGATTTTTCCACGGTGTCCCTGATTCATTTAGGGCTGTTGATGCGGCCGATTGCTCGCAGCCTTCTTGCTGCTGTGCCCTTCCGGCTTGCTCAGCCTTTATCGGCTGCCGGTCCTCCTCACACCCAGTCAGGTAAGTCCAGGTCAGCTCGGCGTCGGTCGCGGTCTTCACCCAGTTGGTGTTGGCCTTCTTTTTGCCAGACCTTTTCCCCATTGCAGCTGGCTGTGTGTCACGGCTCACGATAGCAGCGTTCTTCTTCGCGGGTGGAGTTTTCACCTCTGCGGTTACTAGAGGGACCTTCTTAGGGTTCTCTGCCACAACGAATTTAATTTTAAATGCAGATCCTCTGCCTCCAGACGGCCAGAGTATCCTGCCAACTACGCCAGTGTAGCAGATATGGCGTGGAGCCACCTCTTGAACCCTCAGGTACCACTCTTGAGACCAGGAGAATGTATAATAAATCTTCGTTTTATTATAACACAGTGCACCAAGCACCCTTTCCACCACACTACTCATATACTACAATAACTCTCTCAATAAACACAATCCTCCTCGCCCAGACACGTTGCCACCCTACCTCCCAGCTCAGCTCAGTGTTCTGGGCTTTCCATAGTCCTTTTATAGCTCCTGACCTGGAAGTGGTTCCAAGCCAAACCCACAAGTCCATTTCCTTCCGGGTCAGGGCAAACAGTCCTCTTCTTCATCCCGGGAGCACGTCGCTTCCTCCAGTCACGTGACTGTGACGCACTCCCGGGTTATAGGGCACGCAAGAGCCCACTAGCCCCTTTACAGCGACTCCTGGCGGCCCCCAAGGTATCCAGCAGGGCTGTGTAAAGAAACTACAAAGTCCATGAGGCCCTGCTGGAACTCGGGGCACCAATATGCTGTCCGGAGGGCTCCTCCTAGTGGCCTGGGGGTGAGGGCCGGACTGGAAAGCCGGCAATCCTCCACAATATGTTACCTTTCTGCTATATACTAAACAAGTATAACATCCCATATCTTTGCTGTGCCGATGATAACCAAATTTACTTTCCATTGCAACCAGGTAAAATGGAGTTGGTAAAAAAGCTTTTTAACTGCTTAGACGATATAAAACACTGGATGGCACTTAATTTATTTCAGTTAAATGAGTCAAAAATTGAAGTAATTCTTTTTGGTCAACCCACTGTTACCCAAAACATTGCCAGCACATTGGGTCCGCTTGTCTGGTACTTAAAGCCATGCACTAAAAATGTCTGGGTCATTTTGTATTCAAACTTTAAATTTGACAGATTAATGTTGTGGTAAAAAGAAGTTTTTTCTACCTCAGGGTGATTAATAAAGTCAAGCTGGTTTTGTTGTTAATGACCTACAAAAGCTTATTCATGTTATTATCATGTCTCATCTGGATTATGGTAATGCCCTGTATGTCGGGATATGCCGTACAACACTGCCTCCTGCAGCTGGGGCAGAGTATTGACCAGCAGCAAAAAAGGGATTACATACATTACAGCTTTTAATCTATGTAAAGCACTTTAGTCAACTTTTAGTTGTTTTAAATTTGCTACATATATAAATAAATCATAAACCACAAAGCCAAATAGACTTTCTAATGTGTCAAAGATCTCATTTGAAAGAAATAAAGAATTATGAAGTCGCAAATGGGAAAAATGTGACAGCAGTGACTTTCTTGTGCATGCCCTCCTGGACCACTTCATCCAACCCCTGAAATACTAGCAGTGAGCTAACATAGTGGAGCTGGCTGAACTGATCAAGAGACACAGAGCCACTAACCAGAGCGACTGTCCAGAAGAGTGCTGCTGATCCTGCACCACATGGATCCAGAGTGCTGAAGCCTAGGTGCTAAAGAGATGGAGATGCAACCCCTCCCCAGATGAGGAAGTGGTCACCACTGCCCGTTCAGTGCTACTCCTACGGACAATCGGGACACATGGCGGCCCACTGTCTCTGAGGGGATGAGCAGATGAAGTGCAAATGGGCTCGGGGAAAGAGGTACTGTTATAGGGTTGTGACTAACTTCACTTTTCAGGCGTGGCCTGCTGAATGGTTACCCAGTCCTGGCTCTCTACAATTCCAGTAGCAACATCTCCATTGTTGCGAGCCACTATGTCCTGTTGGAACAGTACGATAGTAAGCAGGCCTGCCTAACCTGTATTCACGGCAGATCCCGGGGATACCCCACTGCCACCTGCTGGCTGTTGGTCCAGGGCCAGCTCTGCTGTTTGAATGAGCTGGTATTACCGAGGCATCCATATGTAGTGACCCTGGGTAGAGACTGGCCCGAAAGAAATCTCAATGTAGAGATGACGTGCCTGCCTGAAGCAAAGATCCTGCCCGTGAACGAAGAGACCCAGCCATGCAAAAGAGCAAGAAAAGTGGCATCAACTCAACACAACCTCGTGGATCTGGGACCAAACAAAGATGACCTGACAATGCCAGTTCTGACCCCTGACCCACTTGCCCTCCCTGCAGCTTCAGTTTCACTCCCTACCCACATCATCTAAGGGTGAGAAGTGGAATGACGACTCCCTAAAATATGGTAGAAATGTGGTTGCTAAAGTGAACGGACAGCACACCAACATCATCCCTGCCTCACTTTGTCTTAGATAATGATCTGCTGTACCAGGTGACAGAACACCAAGGGGAGACCCATAGCCAACTCCTCATCCTGCAGCCAGTCACAAGATCTATGACCTAGCTTGGGACCACTTAGGTACTGAAAAAACACTGGAGTGGATCACAGCATATTTTTAATGGCCAGGAATGCATGAGGAGATACATCATTTTTGCAGGTCCTGCCTCAAGTGTCAATTGACCCAAATACCTTGGTGCAACCGAGCACCTCTGGTTCTACTCCCACTAATTGACATCCCCTTCAAGCAGATTGGCAAGGACATCGTTAGTCTGGGGGCACAAATATATCCTTGTTCTGTTGGACTAAACCAGCCGGAACCCATAGGCTATAACCCTATGAATAACTAACGCCAAGACAATCACCCAGAAACTAGTAGGGATCTTCTCATGTGTTGGCAACTCTAAGGAGGTTCTGACAGACCACGCAACACCTTTTATGATGCAAATCTTCAAGGAGGTTACCAAGCTGCTCCGGATTAAACACCTGAAGACATCCCTCTGCATCCTCAAACAGACGGTCTGGTTAAGCGTTTCAACTTTTACAAAGTACTTAATTAAGGGTCTAAAACTTAATGAAAGACTGATTTCAGCTTTTGATTTTCAATAAATTTTCAAACCTTACTAAAACATATTTTTATTTTGTCGTTAGTGGTTATTAATTGTGGACTGATGGGCTGTGGGCCAAGGTGAGGGGGAAGTGTGATTTCAGCAGTAGGGAGCTGGGCAGGGCCCTCCTCACTGTCCTTTTCCACTAATACGCAGACGGAGCCACAGGGCACGGAGAGTATATGTGTATAAATAGCTAGAAATCCACAAAGGGAGAAAATGAGTAACGTGTCTTAAAATTGTTTTTTATTCCTAAGCTTTCAACAACCTACCAGGTGTCATCATCAGAGGAAAATAATTTGAATTAAAACAAAAAGAATGTCTATTCAACAGGAAAATTACATAAACTGTAAAAAAAGAACTGCTTGAGTTTATCATAATTTATTTAATCACAACAGATGCGAGACTCTGGATAATATATCTAATTATTTTCTTTTGAAAGTTTTTTTAATTTACCTAACACAAAATATAGGTCTATACAACACAACTCCCACCAACACCTAATGTCTATTACTTGACCGAAACTGGCCATCATTACTTCATATCCTGTGCATGTGTCTGAAACTTATTCATTGATCAATTCCCACCATTTAAGTCGAAACTAGGAGGACCCACACATGAGATACCAGGCTGCTTAAATGAATTGCTACTTGATGTACGAGCATCTATCAAGGTTGAAGTCCTAGCAGGTGCATTTCTAAAACAATGGCCTGTATAGCTCTCTCAGAGTACACACTGTCCTTGAATGTTCATTATCTCATACTTAAGTTTAAGCAAGCGAGTTAAAAATAAAAAAAGGCCAGACCAACAAGTAAAAAGCCAACAGCCTTATGCTGACAAATAAACGGTGGCCTTTAAGTTACTTAAAAGAAAAAAATACAAGCATAAGCTTTTAATAATTTACATAACCTAAAGCTAACCTATATAACATGTTTTGCATTAACTTGACTTGATCCATAAATTTAAATTTTCAATACAATACTAAAGTAACTTTAATGAAAATTACTTTTTCCAGTAAATCCTCCACTGTGTATTTTTTGGTATTTTTCTTCTCCCTTGCTTTTTTTTGCATTCTTAGTTTCATTTTCTCCTGTCCTGAAAATCCTATCATATCTGAAAGAAAAGAAAAGTTTGTAGCAGTGCTACTTAAGAACTGCATCTCCCAGCAGTCCCTGCTGGGGCTGCTGGGGTCAAAGGTAGCCACAGGCAGATAAAAGGAGGGCAGAGGGCAAAGAGGAGAAAAAAAAGTTTTGTTTTTGGTTTGTATTGTTTGTTGCGGTTATTTGTCGTCTCTCCTGCTGTTATTTGAACTGTGATCATTTTGTCTTGGACTGTATTCGTTTGTTGGGGTCTGGATTGTCTATCTACCTGTGCACTGAGAGCTGTATTGGATTATTGGATTTTCCGGAAGAGTGGAGCGCTCCCGAATCAACCATCAACCATCAACCTCATCAGTATCTACCGGTAGGACTGTATTTTCCCTTCTCCATTGCAACTTACAGATCGCTGGACTTAACTTGGTCACTATTCATCTTTCAACCTGTTTCTTATATATGGACTTTGCTGTGTGGTGTTTGTGTTTATTTTGTGTATGTGTAATATCGCCGAAGGGGTCAGGGGTGGTATTACTGTTTTTATTACTCATTTCGTGTCATTATATTTATAATTGTTTGCCATTCCCAGTGTGCTTATTTGTCTCAGTGGTGAGAGTGTGTGGGTCGATCCAAGGCTGGGGACGTTCCTGGGATCTCTGCTTTTAAAATAAATAAATCACCGTCATCTTTGGCGGTGTGAATCTTAGCAGCTCCTGACCGCTACAGATTTTGGCGAGCCGGGTAGGAGCCAGGTTAATTACGTTCCCTTCTGACCGACTTTACAAACACATCCGACAGAAGCATGTCTGTTGTAAGCGCAGTGCAGGGCGAGGAGCTTGAGCTGAGTGGACCGCTGGTGGACGTACGTCCGCAGCCTAGGCCACGTCACGTTACGGTCAGAGCCCCTGAGGAAGAATTGAGCCTGCTGGATTCCCTGTGTGTCTCCAGTCCGGAGCAGCCCGAGACGGATGAGGGACGGCTTCTGCATGACCTGACGTTACGCCTAGAACAGCTAGAGACGCGGGTGGATCACATCGCCGGCAGTTTTCTCAACCGTGATGAAACCATTCATGATCTCATCGATGCCACGGCCGCCCGAGTTTCCGGTGAGGCGGTTGTGAGGGTGCAGCGTCTGGAGCAGTCCTTCGCGAAGTGTGTGCAGCGCCTGGAAGCCAATATGAGGAAGGAGATCAGGAGGCAGGTGCAGGATAGCTGGCGTGCCGTCACGCAGCCACTGGGGCAGTCGACTCCTTTAGCGGGAGTGGGGATCAACTGGGGACAGTCGTCCTTGTCCGTTGCGATGCCGCGGATGGAGTTCCCTAAGCTGGCCCCTCAGTGTGCACCCACGGGCATTGTCGACTTTGTGGAGGAGGTCGACTTGTTTGTGGAACTGCATCCTCTGAGTGGAGCCGAGCTGCGGGGATTCCTGAACACGGCACTCAGCGGGCCGGCGCGCTCTTGGTGGTTTGCTGAGCGGCACAAGTGTAACACCTGGGCGGAGTTTCGCGCTGCCTTCCTGAAAGCATTCCTCTCAGATGAATACCAGGTGCTGTTGGAAGAAAAGCTCCGGACCTTTGTACAAAAGCCATCGCAGAGTCTCAGGGACTTTGTCTTTGAGTTCCGTGTGTTGTGCCTTAAGTGGCGATCTGACATGCGTGAGGAAGAGATATTGCGACGTGTCCTTGACGCTTGTGACCCTCGGGTGGCGGCTACTCTGAGGGGGGTCGTGAAGTCGGTTAATGAGTTGGTGAAGGTGGGGTCCCGAGTGGAAAAGGACTGGGCGGCTATCGGGATTAGTGGGTCTCGAAAGGGTCCCACGTCTCGGGATGTCCCCTGTCCCAAACCACGAGGAAAAGCCCCAGTGGATCCCCGTGCCGATCTCACCCTGGTGCAAGCCACCTTGCCCCTCTTAGTGCTGCCCGTACAAGTGCGAGGTGTCACTGGAGAGGCGGTCGTAGATACAGGGAGCACTTATACCCTTATGAAATACAGCTTGTGGGAAAAGCTTAAAGTGCCTCATGAGCAGTTAAGGGGAAGTGCAAAAGTAAAATTCTTTCTTGCGGATGGAAGGGCGCACGGGGCCAGGTTTACATCCTGGAAGATGACCACCTGTCAATGCCCTTATTGCTGGGAATGGACTCTCTTGTGTCGGTAGGTCTGACTATCCATCTGTCGCGGCTGGAGTATGAGTTGCTGGGGGGTGAAGTCCATCGGTTTGGGACGAAGGCTCAAAGCAATCTGGTTTGGCCTAACTTGTGTTATTATCTCGTGCAGTTGGGGGATGAGCCCAGCCCAGTAGAGGCTATTCTTGAACAGCCGGAGCTCGTTCAGCCACTGCTTAGGAGGTGGCACTCGGTGTGGACGGACAAATTGGGTCGGACTGAGGTGGTGTGTCATCACATTCACACAGTCGACCCTGTCCCTGTTCGGCACAGAGCCTACAGAGTGTCGCCTCTGAAAAGAGGAATAATCAAGGAGTGGGTTGGCCAGATGTTGGCAGAGGGGGTCATTGAGCCTTCCACCTCGCCATGGGCTAGCCCCACGGTGCTCGTTCAGAAGGCCGACGGGACCTATCGATTCTGTGTGGACTATTGGGAGCTGAACAAGAAGACCTTGGATGACGCTTACCCCATGCCACTCATTCATGACATCTTGGAGTCTTTGCATGGGGCAGCAGTGTTCAGCTCCCTTGATTTGAAGTCAGGGTATTGGCAGGTGAGGATGGGGAAGAGTAGCATGGAAAAGACGGCCGTCATCACCCCGGAGGGGTTGTTCCAGTTTCGGGTGATGCCCTTTGGACTGAAAAACGCTGGGGCGTCATTCCAACGGCTAATGGAGCAGGTACTCCGGGGACTCATTGGGAAGACCTGTTTTGTTTATATTGATGACATCATTGTATTCTCCCCATCTGTCCAACAACATCTTAAGGACCTCGACCACATCTTCCAGAAACTGCATAAGGCTCATCTCACCCTCAACATCAAGAAGTGTAGATTTCAGCAAGACCATCTGAACTTCCTCGGCCATGTGGTGTCAGCAGACGGGGTCCGAGTGGACCCGAAGAAAATTAAGTCCATCTTGGACTACCCAGCGCCCCAGGAGGTAAAAAGTCTCCAGCGCTTCCTGGGGATGGCTGGGTGGTTCCACAAATTTGTGCATGGGTTTGCCGACATCGCTGCCCCTTTGTTCCAGTTGCTGAGGAAGGGATCCCCCTGGGAGTGGTCACCAACGTGCCAGGACTCTTTTGAAAGACTCAAACAGGCCCTGATATCGCCACCAGTCTTGGCACAGCCTGATCCTTCATTAACCTTTCAGGTCCACACTGACGCAAGTGACCTCGGGCTCGGCGCCATTCTATCCCAAACTTGCCAAGGAGAGGAAAGAGTGGTGGCCTATGCTTCACGGTCACTAAAGGGCGCCGAGTATAATTATTCCACCACCAAGAAGGAATGCCTCGCTGTCGTGTGGGCCGTGGAAAAGTGGCGGCACTTCCTGGAGGGAACATCGTTTGAAGTCTAAACTGACCATAGGGCTCTGACCTGGGCATTCAATTGCCCGAAGACCACGTCTAGGCTAACAAGGTGGGTATTGCGCCTCCAACAGTTCACGTTCAGGGTGTGCTATCGGAAGGGTTGTGCTAACGTTGTGCCCGATGCCTTATCACAGGTTCACGAGCCCGCGCCAGTGGTATGTGCGGTATCGGTCTCTAACCCTTGGCCTGATCTTCCCCTGAACATGCAGGAAATCGTTCAATCTCAAGCAGCCAGTCCTGTATGTCAGGGGTTGAGAGAGGGCTCGGGGGGGGAGGCCTGATCGCATACATTATAGGGAACTTCAAGGGGCACTCTATCACTGCGTTCCAACAAAAGATCGGGGTTACCATTATCAGTTGGTAGTGCCCGAGACATATGTGCCCAAGTTCCTACAGTATTATCATGATAGCCCGATCGGTGGTCACCTTGGACGTACTAAGACACTGTTTAAAATCTTGGAGGTGGCATGGTGGCCGACTGTACGCAAAGACGTCTGGTCCCATGTCCAGACTTGTACCACCTGTCAGCAATACAAAACCCCACCTGGTCTCCCCTCGGGACAGCTTCAGCCAGTAACCGTCACTACCCCGGGGGAAAGCCTAGGCGTGGACCTAATGGGACCATTTCCTACTAGCAAGGACCGGAAGACCTACCTGATGGTGGTTGTGGACTATTTTACTCGCTGGGTGGAGCTATTCCCTTTGGCTAATGCCACCGCCAAGAAGATATGTTCCACCCTGAAGGATGAGATATTTACCCGATGGGGGGTGCCGAAGAACATCATCACAGATCGGGGTCCGCAATTTACCGGCTCAGAGGCCGAAGAGTTGTGGAAACAATGGGGGGTGGTTCACCTGAAAACTACAGCATACCATCCCCAATCAAATCGCACTGAGCGGGTGAATCGGACCCTGAAGACCATGATAGCATCCTTCGTCGGAGACCACCATCAGGATTGGACAAAGTGGCTGCCTGAGCTGCGGTTCGCATTGAACACGGCGGTGCACGAGGTTACAGGTGAAACCCCTGCATTGTTAGCTTTAGGCAGACAGATAAACGGTCCTCTGGAAAGGATTATTGAGCTCAACCCACCTAACCCAGACACATCACTACACAATCACTTGCAATGTATTCAACAAATCACACAACAGGTAAAGGAAAGGATGGTGAGGTCCCAGTCCAGACAATCTCAATCGTACAACCAGAGACATAAGCTTGTGCAATTCTCGGTTGGGGAGAAAGTCTGGATCAGGACTCATCCCCTCTCCAAAGTCTCTGAGAAATTTACTGCTAAACTGGCTCCTAAGCGGTTCGGCCCGGCTACGGTTGTCCAAAAGAAGGGACCAGTGACCTACGCAATAGAGTGGGGATTGCCAGGGACTAAAAAAATAGACACTGTAAACATCTCCAATCTCAAGCCTTGGTTCGGCCGTACACCACGGCCTGGGGGTGGGGATTGTAGCAGTGCTACTTAAGAACTGCATCTCCCAGCAGTCCCTGCTGGGGCTGCTGGGGTCAAAGGTAGCCACAGGCAGATAAAAGGAGGGCAGAGGGCAAAGAGGAGAAAAAAAAGTTTTGTTTTTGGTTTGTATTGTTTGTTGCGGTTATTTGTCGTCTCTCCTGCTGTTATTTGAACTGTGATCATTTTGTCTTGGACTGTATTCGTTTGTTGGGGTCTGGATTGTCTGTCTACCTGTGCACTGAGAGCTGTATTGGATTATTGGATTTTCCGGAAGAGTGGAGCGCTCCCGAATCAACCATCAACCATCAACCTCATCAGTATCTACCGGTAGGACTGTATTTTCCCTTCTCCATTGCAACTTACAGATCGCTGGACTTAACTTGGTCACTATTCGTCTTTCAACCTGTTTCTTATATATGGACTTTGCTGTGTGGTGTTTGTGTTTATTTTGTGTATGTGTAATATCGCCGAAGGGGTCAGGGGTGGTATTACTGTTTTTATTACTCATTTCGTGTCATTATATTTATAATTGTTTGCCATTCCCAGTGTGCTTATTTGTCTCTGTGGTGAGAGTGTGTGGGTCGATCCAAGGCTGGGGACGTTCCTGGGATCTCTGCTATTAAAATAAATAAATCACCATCATCTTTGGCGGTGTGAATCTTAGCGGCTCCTGACCGCTACAAGTTAAACTCATTTTCCATACTTTTTTATCGCATCTACAAAAATTATACCTCCATTTCATCATGTTTTTAACACAACATTCTCAAACACCAACAGACAGGAACCTCCACTAGATCCCAATTGAAAGTCTGTTTCTTGATATGCCATTGGAAAGCATACACATTGTCACAGGTATTTTTTTCTTGAGACACTAGAAAAGGGGATTAGTAGCTTCTTGAAGAGGTGGCTATCAATCCTCTAGAGTTTTTTCTCAATTGGCTTGTACACCTCTGGATGCGAATTGTACATACCAATAACATCATCTGTGGAGGTATCAAAGACTCTGCAAGCCATAATTCTGCATGAAAGCAGTGACCAAAGGTTTCACCAGTCAGGCATCACTATTTAAAAATAATGCAAGCGGTTGCTAAGTAAGGCATTGGCAGAGGCAGAGATGAGACTACGCCATACAGACATTTTGGAAACAGCCAACTAGGGCAGACTGCACTTGGGTGTCTTAACTAGGGCAAGATGGAATGATGCAGACTCTAGAGACTGTCCATAAAGACCTCAGGATGGTGGAGGAATAATGCAGGCAATCTAGAGCAGTGTGTGAAGTGGCATCTAATTAAGACATCTAGGATGGAAGATGAAGGAGAGACAAATCAAATTCCTGCTATGTTCCACGTACGCTGTGTGACCCATACTAACAGAACTAAATTAGCCGGAGATGACAGAGAGCTTGATTCACACCATTTGCGGAAGACCAGCAAGCCTCAAACACATACTATCAACCTGCCAGTCAAGCCTTACTGACAGAAAGTTCCGGTGCAGGAACAACCAGATCTTGCTTGAACTGGCTAGGGCATGGAAGAGGAAGGGAAGAAGAGGAAAAATAAGAGTAAAACCTAAGGGCCCTGCTTCACCAGATTTGTCAAACTAGGAGAAAGCTCTTGCAGAACACCAACAGGCACAGGTGTTCTGGCATCACATGCAGACTATGAGATGATTGTGGATTTCAAGAAGCAACTAAATTACCAGAGGTGATTGCTAGCCAAAAGCTCCGGCTATATATATTTTTTATTATGTTTTTAAGTAGTGTCATGCACATGTGCATAGGGGACAGCTGAAGGGCGCTAGTGACTGTAATTCTACTGCCAACTAACGGTTGGCACTGTGTCCTAACACCTTTCTCTCTTCCTCTCTGCAGACGGGATGACTGATAAATAGAACACCTTTGATGTTACTTCCAGTGTCTGTCCACCTGGACCTGCCTCTTCCTGTTGGGAGAATTGAAAACTGGAAGCTCCACCATCCTTGCCAGTTCTGTCCTGAACTAACGTCTGAAAAGACCACTCTGCAATTATTGTGTGTTTATCAATTTGCTTACAATCCAATTACATGGGGTTACCAGGCTGGTACCCCAACTCTTTATCATTGTCCTTTGATTCCCACACAGCAGTTGAATGATTACCTGAATACAATTCTATTGACAAGTTTCAGTCAGGAATTAGAACAAATCACAGTACAGAAACTGCACTGGTTGATGCAGTAAATTATTTGAAGATTAATGCAAACAATATTCTTATGAATCACCCTAGACAATGGGTGGGCATCTCGGGCAGTGTCTTAAACTGGTTTCAGTCTTACTTAACAGGTAGAATATTCTTTGTTAGTTGTGGTGGCTATACTACAAGTTGAGCTACCACAGCTATGCAGATGACACACTGCTTTATTTATCGATAGCGCAAGATGACCCTGATGTTCTTGGCTCTCTGAACCAATGTCTTGGCAGTATTTCAGAATGGATGAATAGTAACTTTCTCAAAGTGAATAAAGAAAAAATAGAAATCTTAGTAATTGGCAAACATGGAAATAGAAATAAACTTGATCGCTTAGGTTTCAAAGTTAAGGCAGAGGTAAAAATTTTGTAGTAATCACGGACTCCAACTTAAACTTTGAATAACATATTAAATAGATTACTAGGAATGCATTTGTTCACTTAAGGAAAATAGAAAAAGTTAGACCTCTTATAACATTACAAGAAGCTGAAGAATAAGTCAACTACATTACTGTAAGGCACTCCTAACAGGACTACCTAAAAAGACATTAATTGATTGTAATTAGACTCACAGCACTTATCCCTTAAACACTATTAGGAAGGCTCCGCTTCGCCAATCGACTTCACAGTTAAAACAAAGCCTTTAATTGAGAGGAGGCTTGCTGCTGAATAGCAGGAATAAGTACGTTTAGCTCTGGGTCCTACCTCTTTAGAGTCAACACAGCCATTAATGCTTTAAACAGGATGGCATATGACGGGAGTGCGAAACAAAATAGGCACCTATAGTCTCATCCTGCTGGTGAAACGAAACAGCCACAAACATATATTTGGGTTTGACTTTAAGCAGGCATGACTGGCTTCGAAATGAAACCAAACGCATCATCTCCGGGGTTTTTTGGGCCATTTTAGACTCCGCGAAAGAGCAATAGACACTTGCGTTTCAAGTGTCACAGCACTTATCCCTTAAACATTAGCAACAATCTTAACTTAAAAAAGTCGATTTGAGCACATCTTATCAGTTTTGGTGTTGTTACACATATCATGTAGAAATGGCTTTACAATACTACTAACAGTGTATAAAGCCTTAAATAATCTTGCTCCTTTCTACAGTATATTTTAGAATGTCTTTCCCACTACACTCCAAGTCGTAACCGTAGATCTTCAAAAGCTAGTCTGCTTATAATTCCAAGAGTGAAGCTTAAAATAAATGGTGAGGTGGTCTTTTGCTATTATGCACCTGAAATCTGGAATACTTTGCCAATAGATATTCTCACTTCCTGGTTCCTCCCTGTGTGGATAGCGCTTTGAGTACTTATTTGCCAGGCTAATACTGTAGAACATTAAAAACTGCTAAAAACCCATTAATTTGGTTTTTTATAGCTATATTTTAGTTGTACTCCTAATAGACTATATAGACATAGAATTATATTCTTCAGAAACTTGCACTCTTTATTAATCTCTGCTTTTCTCTGCTGTCTTTCCCGGTTCTTCTTTGATGGCACACCACCTGATCAAAGAACCATACAGGCACTTGTGATGCAGGAATGAAGATGGGTGCCACAGCTGTCCACAACACAGACTTCTTTGAATACTCTCAAACGAAGCCTGAAAATAAAGAACAATAACTTAAGAATATTTATGTTAGGTAAAATTCCCAATGGGGGCTGGTAGTCTTTTGGCCCTGGAACCCCTGCAGATTTTGTTTATTTTCTATCCTCCAGGCCATCTGACCTTATCACCAGACTCATCTTTAGACACTTACATCAATCATCATATTGTATATAAAGACGCTACGTTTCTACTAGTTATATATCTTCTTTATAAGATTGTATAGATTTGTTTTTTTTTTGTTACTTATTCAATAAAATTCTTGCCTAATCTTATTTGCTTTTTTATTTTGTAATTTTCTCTTTGACATCTTGTAAAGCACTTTGAGCTACACTGTTTGTATGAAAATGTGCTATATAAATAAATGTTGTTCTTGTTGTTGTTATGGTCTAGTGCTACAAAACAATTGACACTCCTTGAACCAGCTCTACTGTGGGAGGAGAGGCTGGAGAAAGCCCATGAACGAAAGAGTGTAAGGTACTAAGCACTCATACTCGAATGCCTACAGATGGGAAGCTGGGCATGGAATCTTACATTGGAAGTACACTGCAAAAGATTTCCAGGTCAGTCACTATGGTGAACCTTTTCCAGTTTGGAGATTTGAAGTTCAACCAAAAAGAAGCTTGTGGCTAAAAATCACTAAGTTAGCAGAGTCAGCATCAAGGTAGCTGTGGCTGAAGTGTAATTTAGAATTGACTTTAAAATAGTGCTGGTTGGTATGACCAAAATTCTTTATCACTGTATTTTTCAAAATTATACCGGTTTCACGGTATTGGATGGTAGTTTTTCCCATGCATAAGTGGATGTTAACCACATTTTCCACTGCAATTACTGGCTAAGAATAACCTATTCCACTGTCATGAGAATTGTATATTGTACAAAAAAAACATTTAATGTGTACACAAGTATTAATACAGGTTTGCATGGCCCCATAAAGTGATCAAGGATAGTTTTCAAGTGGGTGGCACTAATGAACAGAAGGAATCGCATTGCATGACAGATGCAGTCAAAATATAGAGCCTTTTTATTGAACATATTTTGTAAACAACTTAAGATAAAATTTTGACAACATATTTTCAACCATCCAAAGAGGCATTTAGACTTAGTAAAATAGTCAGAGGTGCTTGTCAAAAGTTGTATTGCACTGGACATGTCTTAGAAAAGGAATAAAGAGCAAATATGTTTTGTAAAGCAACTACACTTTCTATTAATGTTAATGTTAACAATCTCTGTTCAATAACATGTTAAAGTGACTTTTTAAACAACTTTCCCATCATTAAACTGCATAATAGTTAAACTAATAAATAATAACAATAAAATAAATAATAGTGCAACTTCCAGTAATAATACTATTCCTTCAAGACTTCAAGCCCAAGTGCATTACACAGTATTCACCAAAAAAAAAATAAATAAATAAAACAAGTGCAACTTGGTGATGACATCTTTACCAACTGAACCATCATTAAGGCAGATTGCATTATAATAATAATAATAATAAATTTTATTTATATTGCACTTTATATTTTAGCAATCCCAAAGTGCTACAGAGTAAAAATAGAATAATAAAATAAAAAAAAAAAATAAAAAAAAAATAAAATAAAAAAAAATAAAAAAATAAAAAAAATAAAAAATAAAAAAAAATAAAAAAATAAAAAAAAAATAAAAAAAATAAAAAATAAAAAATAAAAAAAGAACAGAAGAGTCTATAAAATACTTTAACAAAATGACTTTCTAAAAAGATGAGTTTTTAGGTTTCGCTTAAAGGCCTCAGTCGACTGTGGGGCTCTCAGGTAATCAGGGAGGGCATTCCACAGCCTCGGCGCCACCGATGAAAACGCCCTGTCACCCATGCTGCTGAGCTTAGTTCTGGGAACTTGAAGAGTGTTAGTGAGTACAGAGCGGAGGGAACGTAAGGAGTTATGGGGGGTAAGGAGTTCCTGTAGATAAAGAGGGGCATGTCCATAAATGCACTGATGGGTAAGAAGGGAGACCTTGTACTCTATTCTGAATGAAACAGGGAGCCAGTGAAGGGTTTTCAGGATTGGGGTGATGTGATCATACTTTCGCACCCTCATCAGGATCCTGGCAGCGCTGTTCTGAATATACTGGAGTCTCTGGATACTCTTGCCAGGAATCCCAATGAGGAGTGCATTACAGTAATCCAGCCTGGAAGAGACAAAGGCATGGACGAGCTTCTCTGCATCTGCCAGGGTGAGTAATGGGCGGAGTTTGGCGATGTTCTTGAGATGGTAAAAAGATGACTTACAGAGATATTTGATGTGGGTGTCAAAAGTAAGTTGGGAGTCCATTCTAACACCCAAATTAGTAACAGATGTGGAAAGAGGAATATTTTGGCCAGAAAAAGTAATACTGGTGATGGTAGAAGAGCGAAGATGATGTGATGTACCAACTAAGATGGCTTCTGTTTTGGATCTGTTCAACTGAAGAAAATTGAGCCTCATCCAAGCCTCTATCTCCTCCAGGCAGGTAGAAAATGTAGATGTTGGCAGAGGAGCAGTAGAGGAGGTGGGAGTAGTCCTGAGGTAAAGCTGAGTGTCATCGGCATAGCAATGGAACGATAAACCATGTCTGCCAATGACAGTTCCAAGGGGGAGCATTAATATGGACCTTGCTTCAAGCTAAGCTATACATAAATAATAAAACTTCAACTTGCGTTTATAATACTATTTGTGGTATAGCCCTACGGAATCGTATTAGGACCACAGTGAAGAAAAAAAAAAACATGTCAACTTTATTCTCATAGTTTATTTTCTCATTAAAGTAGAATGTCGTAAACTAAACTTCACCCTAAAATCAATGTTTAATTTACTAGATTTTCTCAAACCCCGTCATAAGTTAATGTAGCACATTAAATGCTTTGTATTGTGTTCCCCGACCCAGTTGTTAATCGCTAAGCGCGTTTTAAACTGACTTCCTCCGCACTAAAAGGAGGCGCCAGCAGAGATCGACGCACATAATACACTCACTTCATGATATTCCTGCTCTCTGAAAATTTAGAATGCCAAGATAAATACTTGATGTCATTTTCATGATGAAATGCATTAAAGCATGTATTATGCACGGTGGTGTTACAGTGGTGTGGCTCTCTCGCAGTAAAGGGTCCCCAGGTGTACGTTCAGTGTAGAGAACTTTATAGCAGGTGTGACGAGGCTTCAAAAAACTGGATGTTTGAATGGGTATCGCACAGGTTTAACTTAAATATTGTGTAAATGTTGAGTTCATGATCTGGTGGTCGGAGACACAAACATGGAACTCAATGGATGTTCTTCTGAGCGGGCTTTCTTTATTGCATGCATGCTGTCTCTATCCAACATACCAAACCCCCAGTTCATACCATTTTTCTTTCTCCACATAACCAATCACCACACGATAAACGTCTTTGTGAAATTAAAACTAGTTATAAACTTAGACCACGAAGTGTTCAGAACTTTAAAAAAATCTTTGTTATACATGTTTAAATATGCCATCCATTCAGGATTACGCCCATCCCAGCAAGCATTGTGTGCGAGGCAGGAACAAATCCTGAACGAGGCTCCAGCACATCACAGGGTGAATACGAGCATTACATACACTAGCAGGATTAATATAGCATAAGAAAACCCCACATCCTACATGACTTTGAAAGGAAACTGAAGCATACCGAGTAAACCCACCAGAAAAACATGCAAATTCAAAGCAGGGAACACCTGGGACCCCATTGCTGCGAGGCAGCAGTGCAACCTCCATGCCACGGTGCCCCCACATGATTAATACATGCTGTGGCACCCGGCTGGGATTCCTACCTGGCCGGGACGCCCGGGGAGACAGGAGGAGGGCTCATGCCTCCTCCAGACCACGAGGGGCGACCGCCCTGTTTGTATTGGGGGCCACGGGTGCAGGGCTTAGAAGCTCAACCCTGTAGGGGCCCGTGGTCATGATGGACCCTGGACCCCAGCACTTCCGCCATACCAGGAAGTGCTGGGGGGAAGAAGAGAGGGAACACCCGGAGTGCTTCCGGGGAGACAGACAGCACTTCCGCCACACTGGGGCGTGTCGGTGGAAGATTGCCGGTGCACACCTGGAGCACATCCGGTTATGGATAAAAGGGGCCGCCTCCCTTCATTCGAGGCTGGAGTCGGGTGGAGACAGGATGAGGTCAGAGAGAAAGAGAGAAGGAGGCGGTCCGAAGAGGAGGCAGTGTGGTTGGCCTGGACTTTGGGGAAGATTGGGGTTTGTGGAGCACTTAAAGACTTGTAAATATTAGTGTAAATAAACGTGTAGTGGTGACTACAACATGTCTGCCTCTCTGTGTCCGGGGCTTGTTCGACAATGCTTTAATGCATTTCATCATGATAATTATATCAAGTATTTATCTTAGCATTCTAAATGTTCAGGGAGCAGGAATGTCATGAAATTAATGTATTCTGTGTGCTGCATGCGCCTCCTCTTGGTGCAAGAGGAAGTCAATTTAAGAGGCAGGTAGCGATTAACATGGCTCGGGGAACATTTAACACATAGCATTTAATGTGCTACATAACTCACGACGGGGTTTGAGAAAATCTAGTAAATTAAATATTAATTTTAAGATGAAGTTTAGTTTACGATGTTCTAATTTAATGACAAATTACAAGAATAAAGTCAACATGTCGACTTTAATCTTGACATAAATGGCGAGAATAAAGTAGAAATGTCGAGAATAAAGTCAACATGACAACTTTATTCTCGTCATAAGCGTCGAGATTAAAGTGGAAATGTTGAGAATAAAGTCAACATGTCGTCACACAATTACACAGTACCCAGGTACATTACACAGTATTGAAAAAAATAAAACAAGTACAACTTGGCTTGCGGTTAGGGGTGGGCGGTATGACCAAAATTCTATATCACGGTATTTTTCTAAATTATCCCGGTTTCACGGTATTCGACGGTATTTTTTTCCCCATGCATGAGTGGATGTTAACCACATTTTCCACTGCAATTACTGGCTAAGAATAACCTATTCCACTGTCAAGAGTATTGTATATTGTACAAAAATTTTTTTTAATGTGCACACAAGTATTAATAGAGGTTTGCATTGCCCCATAAAGTGATAGTTTTCAAGGGGGTGGCACTAATGGAGAAGGTATCACATTGCATGACAGATGCAGTCAAAATATAGAACCTTTTTATTGAACAAATTTTGCAAAAACTTAAACTATAATTTTGACAACATATTTTCAACCATACAAAGAGGCATTTAGACTTAGTAAAATATCCAGAAGTGCTTGTCAAAAGTTGTATTGCACTGAATATGTCTTAGAAAAGGAATAAATAGTAAATATTTTTTGTAAACCAACTACACTTTCTGTTAATGTTAACAATCTCTGTCCACTGACACGTTAAAGTGACTTTTTAAACAACTTTATCATCATTAAAATGCATAATATTTAAACTAATAAATAATAACAATAAAATAAATAATAGTATTATTACTGATAGTTGCACTATTACTTCAAGACTTTAAGCACAGGTGCATTACACAGTATTCACCAAATTAAAATAAAATAAAACAAGTGCAACTTGGTGATGACATCTTTACCAACTGAACCATCATTTAGGCAAACTGCATTAATATGGACCTTGCTTCAAGCTAAGCTATATGCATAAATAATAAACCTGCAACTTGCATTTATAATGCTATTTGTGGTATAGCCCTACGGAATCGTATTAGGGCCACGGTGAAGAAAAAAACAATACGGACACAGGGAAGAAAAAAACAAACTATATGTCGAGAATAAAGTCAACATTTCCACTTTATTCTCGCTGTTTATGTCGAGAATAAAGTCAAGATTTCCACTTTATTCTCGCTGTTTATGTTGAGATTAAAGTCGACATTTCCACTTTATTCTCATAGTTTACTTCATAATTAAAGTAGAATGTCGTAAACTAAACTTCTTCCTAAAATCAATGTTTAATTTACTAGATTTTGTCAAACCCCATAAATTATGCAGCACATTAAATGCTTTGTGTTGCGTTCCTCGACCCAGTTGTTAATCACTACGCTTCTTAAACTGACTTCCTCCGCACTAAGAGAAGACAGCAATCACCATACAGAATCCATTCACTTCATGATATTCCTGCTTTCTGAAAATTTAGAATGCTAAGATAAATACTTGATATCATTTTCATGATGAAATGCATTAAAGCAGGTATTAAACATGCACGGTAGTGAGGCGGTAGTGCTGCTCCCTCACAGTAAGGGGTCCCCAGGTGTATGTTCAGTGTAGAGAACTTTATGGCAGGTGTGACAAGGCTCCAAAAAACTGGATGTATGAATGGATATCGCACAGGTTTAACTTAAATATTGTGTAAATGTTGGGTTTGTGATCTGGTGGTCGGAGACACAAACACAGAATTCAATGCATGTTCTTCTGAGCGGGCTTTCTTTATTGCACGCGTGCTGTCTCTATCTGACGTACCAAAACCCCAGTTCCTATCCTTCCTTTGTCTTTCTCCACATAACCAATCACCACACAATAAACGTCTTTGTGAAATTAAAACTAGTTATAAATTTAGCCCACGGAGTGTTCAGAACTTTAAAAATATCTTCGTTATATATGTTTAATAATGCCATCCATTCAGGGTTGCGCCCATCCCTGAACTAGTCGCCAGTACATCGCACGGTGAATACGAGCAAAACATACACTAGCAGGGTTAATATAGCATAACAAAACCCCACATCCTATATGACTTTGAAAGGAAACTAAAGCATGCCGGGTAAACCCACCAGAAAAACATGCAAATGCAAGGCAGGGTACATCCGAGACACCCTTGCTGTGAGGCAGCAGTGCAACCTCCACGCCGCCATGCCCCCACATGATTAATGCATGCTTTAATGCATTTCACCATGAAAATTATATCAAGTATTTATCTTAGCATTTTAAATGTTCAGAGAGCAGGAATATCATGAAGTGAATGTATTCTGTGTGGCGATCGCTGCCGGCGCCTCCTCTTAGTGCAAGAGGAAGTCAGTTTAAGAAGCTCGGGGAACACTTAACACAAAGCATTTAATGTGCTATATAACTTATGACGGGGTTTGAGAAAATCTAGTAAATTAAATATTCATTTTATGATGAAGTTTAGTTTACGATGTTCTACTTTAATGACAAATTTCGAGAATAAAGTCAACATTAATCTTGACATAAACGGCAAGAATAAGATAGAAATGTCGAGAATAAAGTCAACATGTCGACTTTATTCCCGTCATAAGCATCGAGATTAAAGTGGAAATGTCGAGAATAAAGTCAACATGTCATCACACTATTATACAGTACCCAGGTAAATTACACTGTATTGAAAACAAATAAAACAAGTACAACTTGGCTTGCAGTATTATCCAGTAGTATAGAAACAGTATTTACACATTTGAACATAATGGTTCACATCCGATCTTTTAAAACCAAAGTATCTCCAGGAAACGGACGTGATTCCTTTTTTTCGGCAAAAGTTCTTCTTTGTCAT
The DNA here is from genome assembly GCF_900747795.2 of Erpetoichthys calabaricus. NCBI lineage: Eukaryota > Metazoa > Chordata > Cladistia > Polypteriformes > Polypteridae > Erpetoichthys > Erpetoichthys calabaricus. The sequence continues at coordinate 73,054,248 of NC_041406.2, forward strand.
TATGTTCAACTTTATCGTCAGCTTCAGTTTCGGAATGTTCTCTGTCCATTTTCACCGCGCAATACCTACACTACCACTACCTATTTAGTGGAGTAGCAGTGAAAAAGAGCCCCTGTGCAACAAATCTGTGTTTAGCAGTGTAGCAGTGAAAAAGGTCCCCACTTGAACAGCTTCCTGCTGCGCCACATTCCGAATGTCGTTTAGGCAATTTAAACCGGTGTTGCGGTATAAGAAAAATCCGTATCATAAAAAAAATTAAAAACGGTTTTCGGTATGAACCGGTATACCGCCCAGCACTACTTGCGGTATTATCCAGTAGCAAAGAAACAGTATTCACACATTTGAAGATAATGGTCCACATCCGACCTTTTAAATCCAAAGTATCTCCAGACAACAGACGTGACTCCTTTTCCCAGCAAAAGTTCTTCTGTGTCATCATGTTCAACTTTATGGTCTGCTACAGCTTCAGTTTCGGAATGTTCTCTGTCCATTTTCACTGTGCAATACCTCCACTACCACATGTACTCTGTTGTATGCCTGTTTAGCGGTGTAGCAGTGAAAAAGGTCCCCCTTAAACAGTTTCTCGCTGCACCACGTTCTGAATGTTGTTTAGGCAATTTAAACCGGTGTTACGGTATAAGAAAAATCTGTATCATAACAAAAATAAAAAACGGTTTTCAGTATGAACCGGTATACCGCCCAGCACTGTGTAGATTTTTGCTTATCTTCACTGTTCGTGTCCGATCCAGTAGATAACACTAATGCATCTGTTAAGGATTTCTATAGAAAAAGCACTTTTTGACGAGTAGCCCTTGCTGTGGAACACCAGATGGGGCGGAGATGGAGCTCAGGAGGACCGAATGCAGACATCTAACTAATTAGATGCAGATAATGTTACTCTGAAAGCCCATGTTTGAGCAGCCCGCCCCACTAAACTCCAGCAACCCAAATTTGTGACAGTGGAACATCCTGGGCAGCAGATTCCGACAGATGTGTTACAGACAATCAAGCTCCATACCATCCACACTAGGAGCAACCTCACTGCATATACAGTATGCTGAGTTGCTGAGATGGCTGGCTGGCTGTTGTACCAAAAGCCTTTCCAGCATTTCCAATGCGCTGTTCCATCGTGTGGCTGCATCAATCACAAGTTTGTGTATTGGCAAGTCCAATAAACATTGCTTCTTTTTAAGCACTTGGCTAATTGTACTGCTGCGGTGAAAAAAATTTCTAACGCGACTCACCCAGCCAGACTAATCTAAAAAAACACTAGATTAGATAGATAACCTTTTAAACTTTTCTTTGTTCATCAAACTTAATTTTTTCAATATTAAAGTAAAACTGAATATCCTTTCCCATTGCGTTATTTTAGGTATATTAGGATTCTGCTTTTGAGAAAACATGCATTCTTGCAGTGTAGAGAGAGTTATCACAATAGATAGTTCATTAAGCAGTTACAATGGCTGAATTGTTAGGAACTACACTGATACAATTGTGAAACAAATGATCAGAAGAAAAATGATCATAGAAAAAAATAATTAGCTGACACACGTTTTTATTTTTCAATAAATTTTTTTTATGTGTTCATATTTATTAATATTATGTTAACCTACATGCTCTGCACAGTGCTGTTTATTGGGCTTTATTGTACTGTGCTGAGCAGATGGGAACAATTGAAAAGCATTTCCCACTAAATAGTAAAACCTGTGTGTGGCCTGGTGTCTGTCTGTCATGTTTGGGGAGCTGGTTTGCCCCCTGGTGGCCACAGAAGTTACTTTCTTCTTTTACTTTAAGCACTAGAGAAAGAAAACATCAAAAGCAAAAACATTCAATTCATTCTGTTAGCCACCTAAATGTGCTCAGCTGGTTAATGTCATTGCTGTTTGAAACAGGTTAATGTAATACTCGATGTGTTATAACTTAATGTGTGCCACAGATCGAACAATAAAATAAATACAAGCTTGAACAAACAATTGATGAAAAACACAAAAAGAAATGCTTGAGTGAATGACATAAACAAAGGAAAATTGTAAACTCCTAATAATGATAATAATACAGTATATATTGAAATTTTACATTATTCATATTGATTGTCTGTTTCAATTCAAAATGATACACTTTACTGTAAAATTGTGTTTTCCAGTCTCCATCAACAAATGACAGTTTTGTTCACGTGCAATTGTATATAGCATGTTCAAGAATAAGCAGCTCCATTGACCAAAAAATATTGCTATTATTTGACTGATGCCTTTATCCAAGGCAACTTACAACATCAGATATATAATAGGTTACATTTCATTTGTTTTTCCAATTGGAGCACAAACAGGTGAAGTGACTTGCTCATGGTCAAACACTGTCGGTTGCAGACTCTGAACCCTCAATCACAGAGTTTGAAGTCCAAAGCCTTAACAGCTATACCACACTACCTGTTGGTAAAAGCCCTGTAAATATTGTATCCAGAAAATTATTTCATTACACAGTACTTTTGATACATCCGATTAACTGATGGTACTATAACTAAGACCCATTGTTTTAAGAAATTTTATGGGTTGAAGCAAGATAACACTGTCAGTAATGAATAATACGTAAAATAAGTGGGAAAGGGTGGCACGGTGGCGCAGTGGGTAGCGGTGCTGCCTCGCAGTTAGGAGACCTGGGTTTGCTACCTGGGTCCTCCCTGCGTTGAGTTTGCATGTTCTCCCCGTGTCTGCGTGGGTTTCCTCCGGGTACTCCGGTTTCCTCCCACAGTCAAAAGACATGCAGGTTAGGTGCATTGGCGATTCTAAATTGTCCCTAGTGTGTGCTTGGTGTGTGTGTGTGCACCCTGCGGTGGGCTGGCACCCTGCATGGGGTTTGTTTCCTGCCTTGCGCACTGTGTTGGCTGGGATTGGCTCCAGCAGACCCCCCGAGACCCTGTGGTTAGGATATAGTGAAGTGGCGAAAAATTATCACCAGAAGGCTTTTCACCTGAAATGAAGGCTATTAGGAGTTTTGGGATAGGCAAACAGAGTCTAGTTTTATTGCAATAAAATAACCATAATAATAACACGGACTCAACCCAATACGGCCAAATTGAGCTGAGCCCCCAACAGTTCAAAACCCAAAACTTATATATCTTTTCTTATCACTCTGACCTCATTCAAATTAGCTCATTATCTCTGACTCCCCTCTACTCCTGTCCGGCCGATACCTTGAGTTCCCATGGGAACTATTATTATCGTCTGACTTTCCTGCAGCTGGCCCCTCTGTATTTCTATTTGTCTATTGTTTATTTCTAGTTTCTGTTTTTGCTTATTTCTTTAACTGGCCTAGGCTGGGCAGAAGTCAATTTTTGGGCTTCCTCTTATCATTTCCTTTCTTGGCTGGCATGCTAGTTTATACTTGGTGGCTCAACGCTAAGCTTTAATTTAAAAAGAAATATGGCATGTGCCTTTATTTTATCATTTTTATTGGCATGCTTGATTTACATTTAATTTCTATACTTAGGTTAAATGCTAGTATAATTTTCTGAGCTTATTTATGCTAAAATACATTTTGTTATTTTCCATACATTACATCATCTGACCTTGGCAGCAATGCCTTTTTTGCCATCTTTGCTGATTCACTATTCCAGCTGGCTTCTTACGTGCCTTCTAGGGCCCATTTTTTACTATTATCGTTTCTCAGCTTTCTGACTTTTGAACACAGTTGTACTGGTCCCCCCTTCTTCTGTCCTCGGGTAGTTTCTGTGCATCATTCTTTTCCTGTTCTATTCTTGCTTTCTTAATACAGTCGAACCTCAGTTCACGAACGTCTCGGTACACGTACAAATCGGTTTATGACCAAAAAGTTTGCCAAACTTTTGCCCCGGTTCACGACCACACACTCGGTATACAAACAAGCCAGTTTCCCTTTCAGTTTGTACATGTTCAGTCTCTCCTTGTGCATTTCCTATGCAGTGAGCAAGAGAGAGAGAGCGAGAGAGCACGCGACACACACACACACACACACACACACAGGCAGCGTGAGAGAGGGCCAGATGCACACACACAGGCAGCGCGAGAGAGAGAGACAGACGCACACACACAGGCTGCGCAAGAGAGAGACAGATGCACACACACAGGCAGCGCAAGAGAGAGAGCTGGACGCATAAAGTAGGAAGGCAGTTAAAGAATGCACTGGGCTTGATTTTGTTTTCACTTCTGTTTACAGCGATCAGTTCGTAGCGTGCATTGTTGCAATGTTACTTTTCTTGGTGGTTTATTAAATTATGTATTTTTTCAAATGTTCATTTTTTTCCCTGTGCTTAAAACTCATTAAAAAAAAAAAGGATTTTTAGCCAGCGGTTGGTAGTGCTATAGCACAAACTATTGCAGTGTTAGTTTTCTCTGTTGTTCAAGGTTTTCTCAGTGTTATTCAATGTTTTTACATTTAGTTTACTATTACGCTGTGCATTCTATGGTTTAATTAACTATATTTGTGCTTAAAAATTAAAAAAAATATATATATATTTACATACAGTTCGTATGGTCTGGAACGGATTAATTGTATTTATATACAATCCTATGGGGGAAATTGCTTCGGTTTACGACCAAATCGGTTTACGACCAGAGTTTTGGAACGAATTATGGTTGTGAACCGAGGTTCCACTGTACTGGTAACTTTCCTTCAAGCTTAAAAAATAATGCAATATGACTGATTTTTTAGTTAACCATTTGCTTGACCTATCTTATTTGCTTAACATTCTAATTTATGCTTCATCTTAATGTTTTAGAAGCTATTAATTACTTTTATGTCTATTTATGCTAGCATGCTATTTGTGCCTAATGTGTACATTTTTTCCTTCTATAATCCTCCCTTTGAGGCTAACTTAGCCTCACCACCTATCCTGAAATTCCAAAAGAAAAAGTAGGGGATGTTGGTTCAAATCTTCGTTGGGGCCTAATACAGACCCGTTATAGTTCTTCTCAATCTTCAACACCCGTACCTCTCTTCTGGTGATGCAGGAGCCAAACATCTCCCCCCATCAATCAACTTAGAGTAAAAGACTTCCTGGCCCTATCCTTACAGTCAATATGTGTCTAATCAATCATAAGTGCAGAAAAAATTGAATAACATGGGAATAAAACATAATCCATGATGGTTACAAGAAAATAATACAGAAGGCTTAAAATAATAAAACAATTGTCCATAATAAGTGCTTTTCCTTTGCTTGGAGAAATATATTTCCATTGAAATAACATTTTTTCTTCAACCCAGGTACTTTGCGCACCGTAGAGGGTCACCTCCCTGGGGAGCGGTTACCAGCACTTCACCCAGGGAGCCTTTTATTTTGTATTTCATTATCCACATTGTCATCATGAAGAGAATCAAAATCTGTAGCTGAAGATGTCCATGATTCAATAACTTGGATGTACATTTGTTTGACAGCAACTCTGGTAACAATTAATTAGAAAACTGGCAATAAGCAGCAAAATACCATTCAAAGACACAATGATTCAAATCAAGAGAGTAATTCCTACTTTGGCAAACATAGGTCCCCATGTCCCTAGGTTCAAATGAAGCCAGTATTAAGTATACTGGTTTTACCTTTTGTTTCTAAGATGAGTTCACACTAAACACATAATGTCAGAATTGTCCCAATTCCTACATATGGTGAAATAACTATTTAATATATCTGCATAGTTCTTTGTGATCATCTACAATCAGACCTGTTGATGGCGACACTGATAGCCAAATATCTATTTAAAAAAAAAAAACTCAAAAGTTCTCAGTTTTATGTTGTCACTGATGTGCACAATAATAATCAGAGATAAAGTCCTTATACACCTCACTATGCTCACATCCTAACACATTCATTCATAAAGTTGCCCATATTTCCTCCCAGCTGTGGTCTCAATCTTGAGCCACCTTTATCATATTTAATGCAGTTATTTTGTGGACAGAAGATGTCAATCCTCCCTTCGGAAGATGTCAGCACTACTTTCCAAAATGCAAGTCACTGGGTCATCTTTGAGGTCACATTCAAATTTCAAGGGTAATACCAAAGCTTCTCATTGATGGTTCAAATCTTCTGTCACCAGTAGAGATTTTCAAGCTTTTATCCGGGCTTTTTACTTCACAGACCACACATTCACCAGCACATGTATAAGACACTCCATCTCCTATGGGCCAAATTATTACTTCATTTCACTATCTTTTATAATACATATACTCAACAAGCCATAATATTAATCATTTGTCCTGTATCATCGTCAACATGTCAGCCTAAACTGTGTCATCCTATTCTAAAGGTTATGGATGGTCTGACCTACAGTAAGTGTCCCTTATTCCCAAAATACTTGTTAAATGTGCCATCCCATAAGTTTACTATTATTCTTCTCAATTAATAAATGTACCTAAATGTTAAGTTCTACAGTATTTGTTATAATAATACAATCAACTAGAATATCTAAACTGGACTGGCCCTAACTATCAATAGAGGAATGCTTCTATAATGACAGTCACCTAACAATCTCTAATAGATATTTTCTGTTAGATTAGATTCTGAATAACTCCAGATTACACAAATCATTGGTCCTTTTAGGTAACTTATGATCTCACACTAAATATCAGAAGGCATATAAAAACATTTATCTAAAAATATCTTATTCTTAACCACTTTGAATTCACAATAATTATGCAGTATTCCCATTAATGCAAACATTCATTAAATACATATTTAGGAGTCCCTGTATTCTGTTTTGCTTGCAGATAATTAACTTTTCCTTCTACAACTTGTACAAGTTCATGGTTCAAATACTTTTTGAAAGATGTTGCTAGTGTCAAACAAGTGGACAATTAAAGTGGGCTCCGGCAAAGAACATCGAGCCCTGCAGAGTAAAAGTGTGACAAATTTTCTTCTCTGGTATGGATTAAAGCAGGTGTTGGGGTCCAATATCCCAAGGTGAATAGGACCACGTCTAGAAGTCTTGGACTAAAGCAGGTAGATGTCATCTACGATTCGGAATCCACAATGATCTTTTGGGCTCAATCGTCACCAGCACAGTTGAGCTTTTAGCATCAGGGATCCATGATGCCTCAGACTGGAATTGAAGTAGACAGTTGGTCGATGGCCTCATCCATGACTTGATCCCATCTCTCGTATGGCTGGGTTCTCCTTGGAGTAAGACGATTAGCTTATCTGCAGACCTTTATCACAGCCCAATCTCTGAGTTCAACTTCAAATGCTGTCATCTATAATTTACTAGGAAATAAACAGCTTTCACCTGCAGATGTAAAGACTTAAAAAATGTTCACTTAAATAGTCAACATGTTAATTTTTCATTGGTAGCTACTTATGGATCCAAAAAATAATATGTCATAAGATGTCAGATCTGTTTCGTTGGGGGTACCCCTATTAGAAATATTGCTTGCGATAAAACAATCATTTCAATCCATTCTGTGCTTGTCCGAGTCAATTTGCCTTTATTAGTCAAAGTAAAGTTTGAAATTGATAAGCACAATGTTCAGCTTTCCTCTCAGTTTGACTCTCATATTCAAAAATAAATCTTTAAATGAAAGCCTTCCTTTATAGATGTTTCTAGTTTGGATGATGTTGCACTTTACTCAATTGAAGACATGTCCCTCATAAAAAGTAAATCATTATTAAAATAAAGTCAATCTTAATATATATCAAGGGAAACTGTACTCAATAATAAATCATTACAAAAATTTGTCTCACAAATAGTGTTGGCATAATATTCAAATTATCTACATTTGTTCCATAACAATTGAAAAATGACTTCAAAAATTAAAACTTTACTGTACCACATTTACTATACCAACCCTTCCCCCCTTATTGACACTTGTGTCAATAATGCTGTTATTCTTTAGTATTAGAGGAGATGTGGAGCAAGAGGGTATCTGAAACTGATCCCATTAATATAATAATTTAATAAAAGCCAAATATTATAGTTCCTTTAGAGGGAATACAAGTACGTCCAGGGATGGAGAACAAACAAAAGCAAAGAGAAGGTCGAGAATTTATTAGTTAAAGAAAAATGTTCTGTGGAGGTTGGTGTAAAAAGCAAAAAGAATTCATTCAATTATCATCAACAAATATATTTGTCTCTGTGTTCACTGTACCTTTCCCCTAAATGGATGGGAATGTATACCAGCACCTCCAGAGAACATCTCATAGCATAGCAAGCAGTGTCAAGAAAGAAATCCAAAGTCTGGATGGGTAAATTCTTAATTGTTTTTAGACATTAAATTTAACAAAAACAGTTAGGCTCCACATTTCTTCTCCCAAGTATTTAATTATAAGGCATTGTTTAAATATGTAAAGTCTTTAAAACATTTTCCTTTTTCACAAGATGTTCATATTTGAGTATATCTGGACCATATCTACGATTAACAAGCTCATTGAAGTAAAATATTTTATCCTTTCCCACTAAAAGTCTCTTAAATTATTTCAAAGGTTACTTAGCAGCAAAAATGATCTTGGACTTCATCTCTAACCCCTTATAACCTGCCATCTAAAAGCACAAAATTCCTTGACATGTGTCCCAAGTATTATTCATTTCTTATCTATTTATCTTTCGTTACTAATTATTTCATTAATTAAAGTACCACATACATTTAGATCTTATGTTTTAGAATCTTAATAAAAATTTCCCATTCAATGTTGCATTAAAGCATCAAATTATAAAAAAAAAATGAACCTTTCATCAGCTTTATAGTGATATAAAATAGAATGGAGTCCTGGTGTTTGTATTTAAAATATACAACATACTTATTACACAAAAAGGGGGTGAGGAAAGAAATCAATATAGCAGAATGCCCTATAATGCAAAATGTGCCTTTATTTTAAAATGCCCTCTAGGAAATTAGCACATTCTCTCCCATATTAAGAATAAAGAATCTGCTTCTCTGTTAGTTAATCTTCCCAAAAATCTTAAAATAAGAAAATACTTCAAATCTATTTCAGTTACATACACTGATTTCTTTTTCCCCATGACCTTCTGCCAAAACCAGCACTTTCATTATTATCTTTCAGATGTTTATTGCATGTTTTCAAGAATGTTGACTGCAAAAAGCACAGTCTGTCTTTCTGTTAGTTAACCCCCTTTATACCCTTTTCTTTATAGCATATCTTAACACAAAACACTACCTGGATTGGAAGCCACTGTTTTTCTTCAGCTTCATTACTATTTTAAAGAATGTATCCTCTCATTAAAATTTATACTCTTTTTAAATAAAAATTCTCCCTGCATTTGAGCCTGGCCAGTACTCAAATGAAAGGGGTGCGCATATTGAATCATGCTTAATCTGGACACCTTTTTACACCACCTGTTCATATCTTATTCAGTTAAAATTAAGCGCTCTTTTAATTTCAACAAACATTTATATTCTTATGCACATTAATATCAATGTCAATCATCTCATCCTTTCAAACAACACCATATGTTTAGACACAGTAACTCTCAAACACACTTAAACTTATTTAACATGCACATTACAGGGATCCCTTTAATACACTATATAACATACATAAAATTGGCCAAACCATTTTAACACACTCAACCTTACCCCAGTATTTATTACTTATTATTTGCAATAACATACACATATTTGGAAACAATGCAGCAAAGGAAACAGAAAGAAATGGACTCTGAAAAAGAGCAAGTTCCCTCTCACTTAACGTTACTAATCAGGACAAATGAACATAAAACAGTCTCTCATGACGCTAGCTGGTGTTAAACCTAGGAAACATAACACAATCCTACTCAGCTGTAAACGGTGCTGGTTTCTAGATCAAAGAGACTCCGTTGGCGGATTGACTCAGCGACAACAAGGAATTGCTTCCGTGGCGATCCAATCCTTCAAAAAGAAGGACAAATCCAACTATCGAGAAATCACGCGGTACGACACCACAGCATGACAACATTCCCAGAAAAAGGCTACACAGTCACAGAGAATATTAACTCAAAACAAATAACATGTAAGCTTCAACACAAATCACATATAAGCTTAAACCTCAGCATAAGTGCTAACCACTGCGCCACCACACATTCCACAGTAATAACTCCCATAATGTACAACCTCATATACACAGATCTCAAGAAAAAAGGACAGAAGAAATTGAAGGAAATTGTTTCCCTTGTATGTTAAAGTTATCAAAAGAACATTTTTTCCCCAAGACTTGATCAGGGTCTGAAGGAAAGATGCCTCGCATATTTATAAACATTTGTATAATTAAAAGTGGATACGTTTTACTTTTTCCAAGTATTACACATATATGTAAATTTATTTTAACCCCTATTTGCTCAAAGCTTTGGAAATTTATATGTAAAAGGCAGTTTCAACAAATCACAATTGAACTACATTACCCAGAGGTCTCCATGTTCTGCTTTCGTACTCCCATACACACACACAGGACAAACAACGCGTGCGCGCACACATACACAGACATCAGCGAGCGCCAGGTACCTTTGTAGTCAAATACAGTGCACATTTCTTTTTAGCGCATCTATTTATATTCTTTCCCCACAAATATATGTACAAATATTTACACATACACACACATAATCTATATACTCACACATTTTTGTATCGCTTGATTTTTCGTTTGATGCTTTCCTCCTACATATCTCTGAAGGCTGCTTTACTTATGAAAATGTAAATACGACCATAATAATGTCTTAATAGGAACTAAACTCAAAAAACACAAATATTCGAATCGTATTAACTCATTCAACACTGCTCTTACGTTTTTAGTATTCAAATTCAAATTTAGCCACAAAATCAGTTTCATCCACTTAACTCAGATGTTCTTGATTGTTATTTTTCTTTTTCTGTATATACATACATACTTGGCAATTTATACTTAGCTGCCTCATCTAGCACTGTTCTTCATGCTCAAGCTGCTCTAAAGGGGGACCTTTATGGGGTTCCCTCCAAAAAGGAGCAGGCATTGGTCGACCAGTAAGCATTTCATGTGGCGATAGATATGTCACTCTGTTAGTCTGCGAATGATACAACATTAAAGCAATTGGCAGAGCATTTGCCCAACTAAGATCAGTGTCTGCACAGACCTTAACCATTATATTTTTTAGGATCCCACTTGCTCGGTCCACCATTTCCTGTGATTGGGGGTGGCACTCACAGCCAAATCTTTGTTTTATTCCACTGCTCCATATCTGGCGCCGCCTTTGAGCTGATTTGAGCTCTCGTTCTTCTAATTCACCCTGCTCTGTTTCTCTTTTTTCACCTTCTATTTCTTTCTCCTCATCTTGCACTGCTATTTGACCTTTAAATTCTGCTTTTCCTTCTATACTCACTCACACTTTTTAGCACCTAGTGCCCTATTTTGCCCTACACTTGTTTTGCACCTTTGTGCCAGTTACACTCTTCAATCAGCACCTCTGTGCTTCACTTGCTGCGTCTCTTTAATGCGCTCCACACATTCCTGCACTAATGTGCCTCTTCGATCGCCACAGTGCTTTTAATGCGCTCCACACATACAGCACTTGCGTGCTTCCCTAGCCTACCAAAAGAAAAATCATAAAATAAAGTTCTAATTCCCTTATCTATCCCTTAATGCTAGCACATTCAATCCACCTGTTACCATGCGGATCCCTTCCACCAGCTCTCTATACAAACTTGAAAGCGTTTATCCGAACAGGAATTATTTGCCTACACGTTGCCAAATCCCCTTCTCTAATTCAGGGTGGCAACGATAGGTCTCCAGTCGCACCTGAACCAACTCTTTTACTTGGGCACAGTTAGAAGGAACTGCTGTGGCTTTTCCCTAAAATTGGCTCCCTCTAGAGACAGGCGGGGATTTTACGACACCCCACTCGTCTCACTGGAGAACATATACAGCCACAGCAAGGTAGTGTTAGTTCAGGAATTCCACACCTATCTATACTCCCTTGGTATTAGACAGTATTTCAACACCACCCGTTATTAGTGCAGCCCCCCGTCGTCCATCAACCGGTCCAGAGCGTCTTATTTACTGCACCGTGCAGCCCTCCGTCCCCTGGATCGGAGCGTTATCCATTAAACCTTAATTTCCATTATTTACCATTAAACCTTAATTTCAATTATTTACTGCACCCAACATTCATACCATCACACATGAGCTGTACAGTCTTCCACACATACCATTTAAGTCTGTATGCCCATCCCTTTTTCCCTTACCTTGTTCTTTTTAGAGAGGCCAAATGCTGCTTGTCTCCATTGGAGGGGCTGACGCTCTTTGAAACTTTACACAAACAAGTTTAGAGAAATATCACTTACCTGTCTGTGTGGCTACCATCTGTGTTTGTTTCACAAAGCACCGTCCCGTCCTTGGGATTCCACAGCTGCCGCCATTCCACCCCACGATCGGGGTCACTAAATTTGAAGTGGCGAAAAGTTATCACCAGAAGGCTTTTCACCTGAAATGTAGGCTATTAGGAGTCTCGGGATAGGCAAACAGAGTCTATAGTTTTATTGTAATAAAATAACCATAATAATAACACGGACTCAACCCAATATGGCCAAATAGAGCTGAGCCCCCAACAGTTCAAAACCCAAAACGTATATATCTTTTCTTATCACTCTGACCTCATTCAAATTAGCTAATTTGCTCATTTTCTCTGACTCCCCTCTACTCCTGTCCGGCCGATACCTTGAGTTCCCATGGGAACCATTATTATCTTCTGACTTTCCTGCAGCTGGCCCCTCAGTATTTCTATTTGTCTATTGTTTATTTCTAGTTTCTGTTTTTGCTTATTTCTTTAACTGGCCAAGGCTGGGCAGAAGTCCATTTTTGGGCTTCCTCTTATCATTTCCTTTCTTGGCTGGCATGCTAGTTTATACTTGGTGGCTCAACGCTAAGCTTTAATTTAAAAAGAAATATGGCATGTGTCTTTATTTAATCATTTGCTTGGCATGCTTGATTTACATTTAATTTCTGTACTTAGGTTAAATGTTAGTATAATTTTCTAAACTTATTTATGTTAGAATATATTTTGTTATTTTCCATACATTACATCATCTGACCTTGGCAGCAATGCCTTTTTTGCATCTTTGCTGATTCACTATTCCAGCTGGCTTCTTACGTGCCTTCTAGGGCCCATTTTTTACTATTATCATTTCTCAGCTTTCTGACTTTTGAACACAGGTGTACTGGTCCCCCCTTCTTCTGTCCTCAGGTAGTTTCTGTGCGTCATTCTTGTCCTGTTCTATTCTTGCTTTCTTAATACTGGTAACTTTCCTTCAAGCTTAAAAAATAATGCAATATGACTGATTTTTTAGTTAACTTATTTGCTTAACATTCTAATTTATGCTTAATCTTAATGTTTTAGAAGCTATTAATTACTTTTATGTCTATTTATGCTAATATGCTATTTGTGCCTAATGTATAAATTTTTTCCTTCTATAATAGCGGGTTGGATAATGGATGGATGGATATGTGGAAAAGGAGCAAAATACAAGATTTATAATACTGGCTACATATTGTAAATACAAGACTTTCTGAAAATAAGTGAAGCTTTTTTAATTAGGTCTGAACAGGAAACATTTCTAAAACATGACATTTATTAAAACAGGTTCATAATTAAGAAAGTTGATTTTTCACAAGGAACAATATATTTAACTGACTTCTGATTTTCATTCATTTTATGAAAATATAATTGAAAAATCATATTCCCTATGCATTTGAAGATTATTTAGTTGTTTAATGGTTTGAATGCAGTAGTAGAGTAAAATTTTCCCAGCAGATAATGATAAATAGATAGGAAAGTTAGCTAACCTGTACTGAATTTCTTTAACAAATTTTCTAATGTAAATGAAGTGAATAGATGTTTTTATAAAGGGTTATATTTGAGCAACTTGTCAAAGGATGCAAATGTATTATCAATATACAAATCTATAGAGTTCCAAAGTCAAGTGAATTTTATATTTTAAATACTGTGTACTTAAAGGATGCATGAAGTACATGCTTCTCTTGTAAAAAAAAATGACAGTAACATCTCTGTCTTTAGGCATCTCCTAAATTGATACAATATTCTAAGTGAATGTTGACTTAACAGATTTCTACATAGTTGGTTGCAATTAAGGGAAACTTGTGCACACAGCAGAACATTCACAGACAGAGAAGGATGTCAGTGCCTCCAAAACTCATTATACTTTAAGAAGTATACCTCCAGAGGGTCAGGCATCTCTGTTCATTAGTGCAGCGATTAACCTGTACCAGAGCTGAGCCAAGGTACCTATGCATATAAGCAACTGGCACTCCAGGAATCAAATTTATGAAACTTGCATACTCAAAAACGTTGCCCAAAATGTGCTTACACAAATTTCCATGTAAAAGATGGAACTTATAAAAGGAAACTTTACAGGAAAATGTGCATATATTTACAGCATCTCTGATCCATGTGAAAACAACATTTTTGGTGGCAGTGGTTAATGACGACATTTTGTTCAATTAAGGAAATGCAGCAAAACCAGGTAAATGATTACAATAATTACAATAATTCATATCACTGAGCTGTTATTATAATGTATATTGACATGATAAACATAAAAAACCTCAAAAGTGATCAATATGACATAAAAAAATTTTAAAGAACATTTTTCTTTATCCTCAGTTTATGTCAGGTACTTGTCACTTACCAGGATTAGACACCAATGCAATCACTTGTTCTTAAAAAATGTATTAAATAAAAACACAGGTGTGATTCACTCCCTCTATACAGAAAGCTATAAATATTATTCCCTACAGTTTATTTGTAGTCTATTGGTTTGACACAATATGGATTGTTTGGGGCTGCTTTAAGACTATGCATATTGTCATACACAAAGGGAACGAGCTTTAACAAACCAGAAGGATTTTTCCCCATGATGATGGCTTGTGAGCCAATTTAAACTCCCAAGAGCCATTCATTTGGAACTATGTGCAGAGTTGAGCCTGCACGTTACAAAGACAGCCTGCCCAAAATCGAGCAACACCTGTTCATATTAATTTTAACAATTGTTGGCTTTCAATATTTGTTTTCAAGTTTAATAAGGTTTGAATAAATAATGTCTACTATAAAATTTGCTTAAATTTTATGAATGTTGCCTAGTTAATGTTGTACCTAACCAAGTTATGATTATCTGAAGTGAAAAAGAATAAAACACATCAAAGGCACTGAAAGCCATACATATCAAATAAAGTCAAGTGATTGAAATTGAAAAAAAAAAAATTCTTTTAAATGACAGTAATGAAATTACCAAGGAGCAAAGTAAACATTTTAAATTTACTTGATAAAGCCAAAAAAAATTCCCAAACAACGGAATTTAAGCAAAGTAGAACTAAACACTAGAGGCCTCATGTATAACATCATGCATAGAATTCACACTAAAACATGGCGTATGGACAAAACTGGAAATGTGTGTACGCACAGAAAAATCCAAATGCAGAAAGGAAAACTGCACAGAAACAGTAGCACTGCTTTAATGCTTGGTGCTGCCCATTTGCAAAACTGAGCAGAAAAGTACGTACATATGGTGTGAGGCTGACATGAAAATATGCGTTTCTTTACACCAAGATTAGTTTTTATACATCTCAAAGTGAACATGGAAACATGCATACGCAACATTTTTGTACATGACACCCAAGGTCTCAAATTCTGCCAAAAACAGATCAAAGGGCCATACTGTGCTGTTAGTGTGAATGAAATGGAAAATGAAAGAGAACAGGAACAGGAGTGAAGCAGTGGGGACAAGCCACATCATCCGGGATAAGGAGAGCAAAGGATTAACAGGCTGCCCAGCGCCTGAACATATTAACACTTTAAGATTCACCAAACCTTTCATCCACAGCTAATATGAAAAAGAGTGAATGTTGAGTGTTCTATTTGTTTAGTTAAGCTCAATAGCAAAAAAGAGCAACACACCATTGACAAAAGAAATTAAAAAAAATATTTGCAATGACAGTTAAGCATGCCCAAAACAAACTGATGATTTCTGAAGAGGGTACCTGCATTAAAAAAGCTGCTTTGATAGCATATCCTAGATTTAATCTAGAAGAAATGAATGCACCAACAGATTTTTTTTAGTTGTTTGAACTGGGTGGTTTGAGTGCTGCAAGCATTGTGCAAAGTTTGTCACCATTAGTAAAGGTAAATTTGACTGAGAACATCTTTGCAAAGTGCCTAACTGGAGTTACATCTGTTATACTAAGACAGAAAACTGAGGTAAGTGAGCAGCCAGAGCAAATTACTCTACAGCATCATACCACAGTTCAGCTGTGCACACTGGCTAGAGCTTGTTGTCAGTAATGTCATAACTGTAATGGGAGAAATAAACAATTTTAAAGCATTTTTATAGAAACTCTACACATTCAATAGCAGCTAAACAAAGAATATTTTTCAGCTGAAAAAATGTGCTTACAGTCCTGATGTACAGCTGTGCAAAACTGGTTGCATTCTATATGCAAGCTGGGCAGCCTCCAGCTTCAAAGCTCTAGATGCCAGAATAGATATATCCTCCACAGGTGAAACTTATACAAGTGACTTTGTATCTCATAAGGGTCTGGCTAACTGCTTGCCCTCTTTCGTGAGTAACCTGGGACTCATATGTGATGCTTTGAGGAAATTTTCTGAATTACCTGTTGAACTGCAAAAGACACACATTAAAAATTATTTTTGCACATCAAGGAATTTAAATACTAGTGACACTTTTTGAAACCACAAGGTACGTACAGTATATGTACACAGCTGAGCCAGTGAACAGATGAAGAAAACATTTTCAAAAGGATGGTATTGCATCAAGGAAAACAAGGTGACAAAAAATTCACCCAGAGCATTTTTTAAGTTTATTAGGAAATTGTGAAAATCACCTTCTTTAATTTTTCTAAAAATATAAATGATAATGCCAGAAATCCAAGAGTGTTATTTTCAATTACTGAATTTATTCTAAATCCAGCTCAATTAATGATATGCCTACTGAAAACTTCAAGTGAAAATATATGAAGCTTTTGCAGCATTTTTGTAAATACAAAGCAAGTCATGTCAAGTGATTTTACTATAAACAATTTTAGATTTTAAACAAAATTACTTCTGTTGAACCTCAACATGGCCGTTTAGGTGAATTAATTTCCTTTGCTGAAATTCGTTTACCTGAACTTCATAAAATATTTACTCAATTAAACCCTTTAACTTTTGTCCTTGACTCAGCCCCAACAGGGTTTTTCAAAGAAGTTTCTAATGTCATAATTGATAATAATAATAATACATTTTATTTACAGTGGTGTGAAAAACTATTTGCCCCCTTCCTGATTTCTTATTCTTTTGCATGTTTGTCACACAAAATGTTTCTGATCATCAAACACATTTAACCATTAGTCAAATATAACACAAGTAAACACAAAATGCAGTTTGTAAATGGTGGTTTTTATTATTTAGGGAGAAAAAAAAATCCAAACCTACATGGCCCTGTGTGAAAAAGTAATTGCCCCCTGAACCTAATAACTGGTTGGGCCACCCTTAGCAGCAATAACTGCAATCAAGCGTTTGCGATAACTTGCAATGAGTCTTTTACAGCGCTCTGGAGGAATTTTGGCCCACTCATCTTTGCAAAATTGTTGTAATTCAGCTTTATTTGAGGGTTTTCTAGCATGAACCGCCTTTTTAAGGTCATGCCATAGCATCTCAATTGGATTCAGGTCAGGACTTTGACTAGGCCACTCCAAAGTCTTCATTTTGTTTTTCTTCAGCCATTCAGAGGTAGATTTGCTGGTGTGTTTTGGGTCATTGTCCTGTTGCAGCACCCAAGATCGCTTCAGCTTGAGTTGACGAACAGATGGCCGGACATTCTCCTTCAGGATTTTTTGGTAGACAGTAGAATTCATGGTTCCATCTATCACAGCAAGCCTTCCAGGTCCTGAAGCAGCAAAACAACCCCAGACCATCACACTACCACCACCATATTTTACTGTTGGTATGATGTTCTTTTTCTGAAATGCTGTGTTCCTTTTACGCCAGATGTAATGGGACATTTGCCTTCCAAAAAGTTCAACTTTTGACTCATCAGTCCACAAGGTATTTTCCCAAAAGTCTTATCAATCATTGAGATATTTCTTAGCAAAATTGAGACAAGCCCTAATGTTCTTTTTGCTTAACAGTGGTTTGCGTCTTGGAAATCTGCCATGCAGGCCGTTTTTGCCCAGTCTCTTTCTTATGCTGGAGTCGTGAACACTGACCTTAATTGAGGCAAGTGAGGCCTGCAGTTCTTTAGACGTTGTCCTGGGGTCTTTTGTGACCTCTCGGATGAGTCGTCTCTGCGCTCTTGGGGTAATTTTGGTCGGCCAGCCACTCCTGGGAAGGTTCACCACTGTTCCATGTTTTTGCCATTTGTGGATAATGGCTCTCACTGTGGTTCGCTGGAGTCCCAAAGCTTTAGAAATGGCTTTATAACCTTTACCAGACTGATAGATCTCAATTACTTCTGTTCTCATTTGTTCCTGAATTTCTTTGGATCTTGGCATGATGTCTAGCTTTTGAGGTGCTTTTGGTCTACTTCTCTGTGTCAGGCAGCTCCTATTTAAGTGATTTCTTGATTGAAACAGGTGTGGCAGTAATCAGGCCTGGGGGTGGCTACGGAAATTGAACTCAGGTGTGATACACCACAGTTAGGTTATTTTTTAACAAGGGGGCAATTACTTTTTCACACAGGGCCATGTAGGTTTGGATTTTTTTTTCTCCCTAAATAATAAAAACCATCATTTAAAAACTGCATTTTGTGTTTACTTGTGTTATATTTAACTAATGGTTAAATGTGTTTGATGATCAGAAACATTTTGTGTGACAAACATGCAAAACAATAAGAAATCAGGAAGGGGGCAAATAGTTTTTCACACCACTGTATATAGCGCCTTTCCCATGCTCAAGGCGCTTAGAAGAAAAAAAACAAAAGGGTATATGTAACATTGGACACAAATGTTTTCCTGAATAGGACAATGAAACAAATAACAAAGCATTAAATAGAATAAAGAACAATAAACCAGAGTAAAATACTAAATTCAATACTAAAAGAAAAACCTAACAAATAACCTGATTTGTGATATAACAGACACACAAATTAATTATCCTGAGCACCTGGACAGAGAGGTAAACTGAAAGAAAGGGCAGAATGTTAAGTTAAGTTAAAAGCCTTCCTAAATAGATGAGTTTTAAGTTGTTTGTTAAAAGAATGAATGGAGTCAGCTGATCTAACTAATTCCAGGATGTCATTCCAAAGTCTGGGTGCTATGGAGCCGAAGGCCCTGTCACCCATAGAGTGCAGGTTAGTGTGATCAGCAAGATTACCAGAATCAGAGGACCTTAGTAGGCGAACAGGAGCATAGTGATTTAGAAGGTCACTGATGTAGTCCGGTGCAAGGCCATTTAAAGCTTTGTAGATTATTTATAGAATTTTATATTCAATCCTATAAGACACAGGGAGCCAGTGAAGGTGAAGCAAGTTGGGTGTGATGTGCTCACTGTTGCTGGTTCGAGTAAGGACTCTTGCAGCAGAGTTTTGAATCAACTGGAGCTGTGATATAAGATTAAAAGGGGCACCTGTCAGCAGCAAGTTACAATAATCAATGTGGGATGTGATAAAAGCATGGACAAGTTTCTCAGCATTAGAAAAGGAGAGGAATGAGCGAACACGGGATATGTTACGGAGGTGAAAGTAAGAAAGTTTCTTAATGTGGTTTATGTGGGCGGAATAAGAAAGGGAGGAATCAAAAATGACACCAAGATTCCTTGCATCAGAAGAAGGTCTGATGAGAATACCGCCAAGAGTGACTGGAAAGGAGCTCATTTTCTTACGTAGCACTTTAGTGCCAATTTGCAGGAGTTCAGTTTTGTTGCAATTTAACTTTAAAGAGTTCATAGTGATAGTGTATTTACCGTAGCTAACTGTTCATTAGATATGTGTCTTCTCACATTCTCTAAAGATAGTGTAGTGAAAGCCATGCTCAAGAAAAATTATCTTGCCTCCCCTGTCTTTGACAACTTTAGACCTATTTCTTGCTTTTTTAAAGTAAAATTCTACGAAAAAAACAGATTTCTGCAATTAGATGATTATGTGAATAAACATTCTAATCTTAAACATTTCAGTCAGGTTTTAGAACAAATCATAGTACAGAAACTGCATTGGTTAAAGTAATCAATGACTTGAAGGCTGACACAGGCAACATATTTGTCCTTGTTCGCTTAGACCTCAGCACAGCATTTTACATCACAGAACATATATTCTCATATATCGTCTTAGCCTATGAGTGGGTCTCTCCAGTATAATCTTAAACTGGTTTCGGGCTTATTAAACATGTAGAAAATACTTTGTTAGTTATGATGCTTCCAGTCCAGGAATCCATGATATTATATTAGGTGTACTGCAAGGATCTACTCTGGGCCCACTATTATTTCCAATCTAAATGCTTCCATTAGGCCAGATTCTCTTGAAACACAAGGTGAGCTAACAGTTATGCAGATGACACACAGTTTCACTTAATTGCACCTGAAGGCTATGACGCTTTGGGCCCTCTGATTCAGTGTCTTACTTATATTTCTGAAGGAGGATGAGTTGTAATTTTGTCAAGCTAAATAAAGAAAATATAGAAATTATTGGCAAAAATGGAAATAGTGAGGCACTAAGGAATAAATTAGATCCCACAGCATTAAACGTCCAGGTGTAATCATGGACTCTGATTTAAACTTTTAATCACATTAAACATATTGCTCAGACCAGGGCTTGAATTGGGTGGATACACACTAGTATGGTGTGTTGGCTCATCTCAGTTTTTAACATTTGTGTACGGGCTGTGTTTTTGGCGGTACTGGCACACATCATGCATATCCAAACTCCCTGATGCCATCAACCACATTCATTTATCGGCTGTTAATTTATTGTGGTGACCAAGAGTACTGGCACTTAAGTATGTGCACTTCAGGCACTGAGTTGGTCTACACTTTTTTATGTAAGGAATTTTGTAAAAATTAGAACCTCTTAAAACATGGGTGTCAAACTCTGGTCCTGGAGGGCCACAGTGGCTGCAGGTTTTCATTCTAACCATCTTCTTAATTAGTGACCAGTTTTTGCTGCTAATTAACTTATTTTGCCTTAATTTTAATTAACTTGACTCAGGTCCCTTTGTCGTTTCTTTTTCCTTAATTAGCAGCCAAATAATAATGAGACACAAAACAAGCCACCACATGACCAGCTCACCTGTGCCCATCACACAATATCTGCAAATAAAGAAAGGTGAAGGTCTCAGTAAGGTTGATCTCTCAGGTCACCAAAACATTTTGACGGTGTTCTTAGAAAAAACAGAAAATCAACAGTTTTGGAAATGTCTGCTGTGGCATAATGAAAGCAGCAACAAGAGATGGAATTAAATAATGAGTTTAATTAACAGCAAGAATCCGTTTCTCATTAAGAAAGTGATTGTAGTGAAATTGGTTGGAGTTTGAAGCCCCAATTTAGTTGGTCATCTGTTGGCTCATTTCACATCTCATTTCTGTTTGTCCACCAGTTAATAATTAAACGAATCAATTCAAAGGGCTGAATCCTTTAAAACATGGCTATTAAAATGAAGGGAAAAAGAGTTAAATAGCAATGATTACGAAAAGGGTTAGAAAGAAAACTTGCAGGCACTGCGGCCAGGCCCGGAGTTCGATACCTCTGTCTTAAAACATTGCAGTATGCTATGAAATTTGTGCTTTTGTTTTTAAGTTGACTAAATTACTGTAATGCACTTTTAACAGGACTACCTAAGAAAGGCATCAATCAGTTGTAGTTCAGAATGACGCAACAAGAATCTTGAACAGAAAAAGAAAATCTAAGCACATCTCAACAGTGTAAGCAATTTTACATTGGTCTGTGTCCTTTAGAATTGATTTTAAAATCCTCTTAATGGTATAAAGCTGTAACTAATCTTATTCTTTCCTATATTTTCGAGTGTCTGTCCCCTTATATTCCCAGTCATAACCTTAGATCTTGTAATAGTGGTTTACTTATTATTTCAAGAGATATGTACAAAAGAAGTAGTGATGCAGCCTTTTGCTGTTATGCATCAAAAATCTGGAATACTCTACCAACTGAAATATGCCAAGCTAAAACAGTGGAACATTTTGAAAAACTCCTAAAAATCCACTTTCTTAATTTGACCTTTTTACAGCTTCAGTTTCTAATAGATTGCATATGCATTGAAATATCATTTTTGTCATGGATTTGCAATTAAAATTAATCTATACTTTTCTCTGCCTTCTTTTCTGTTTTTTAAAATGCCAACACTACATCAAAGTACATTCTGTCACACGGGGAACATCTTTGGAATAAAAGAAGAGACTCCAAGTGTTGATGAAAAGTCTCCAAGTGTTGATGAAACCCAATGCATCAAATCTTCTAGGATAACTCTTAAAACACAAAAGACTGTATTTAAATACATTTGTGTTAGACATAATGTGGAGGGGGTCTCACCCCTGGAGTGTTTTACTTTTCCTATCCTCCATTTGACAATAGTGTTGGACTTATCATTAGAGACTTAAAAATTAATCTAAATATAAGGACTCTGCTTTTTTTAATAAAAGTATTATCTTTGTTATGCAAGTACATACAGTATTGATTTATTCTTATCTTCTACAGTATTTTTGATTTGACACTTAATTATTTTTATTATTTATATCCAATTTCTTTTGCTTTTTCTCACAATTTTTTCTTAGACATTTTGGAAAGTCATATTCTTTGTAGGAAAACTTGCTCTAGAAATAAATAATATTGTTTTTGTTACCTGATCTTCAATAAAGCAATTCAAAATAAACATACATTTTTCATAAAAAATATATAGAAAACTAAAGACATTACATGTGTGTAATTTCACTCCGCATGTAATTTAACCGCAAAAAAGGCAATTGTGGATGATTAGGTTATATATTTATGTTGTAAATTTACTAAGGTGAAAGGTCAACATTATGTCACAACTCAGAGAATTTGAGTAGCTTTGTTTTCTCTGAATTGTCCTACTCTTAGCTCCAAACTGGTAAGGCATTCATGTGGAAATTAAAAATTGTAAACTCGGATTTACCCTCTGTCAGATAGCACATGAATGAAACATAACAACAAAAGGAAAAAGGAAAGGAACAAAAGGAAAACACTACCTCCCAACATTAAGGAATCAACCAGCTACACAAGCATAAAACATGTAATAATTAGCAGAGACTTTCTGTGCTCAAGTATAAAACACAAAAATCTGCTGAAATCATGGGGTTAAGTTCAGAATTCTGTGTAAGCCTGTACACGTTTTAAATGCTTCTGATTCCTTATATTAAATGCTTTGTGAATTTCTTGGATTTCAGCATCCCTAAAAAGAATACTGGGCCTGATTAATCTGAAGCTGTGCAGAGTGAAATTGAAGTAGGGTCACTCTGATAGTGCTTTGGTGTTGCAAGTGTTTGTCCAACAAGTGGAGTGTTCAGATCACTGGACAATTAATATTTTGCTTCCAAAAAAAAAGTGTGGTACATAAACCACTTATCAACATAGCAAACATATTTTTGCCTCTTCTTTTTATAAAACTTGAACTGATAAAAAATTTTGTGAAAGAGATAAACAAGGAGGCTGACGTTTTCACAATGCCAAGATTAAGGAGAGCATTTCTGTTGGTCCACAGATCAGACATAATATCTTCAATGACAAGCAGTTCAAAGATCTGCTAGTGGAGCCAGAGGAAATTGCATGTAAGGCTTTCAAGGTTGTTGTTGTACTAGGGTGTTGTACCGTGTTAGCCATTATGAATGTAGAGAAAAGCCAAGCAAAATGACACCTTTTATTGGCTAACTAAAAAGATTACAATATGCAAGCTTTCGAGGCAACTCAGGCCCCTTCTTCAGGCAAGATGTAAGGTTGTTGTTGAGAATTTTCTTGCCAAGTACAGAACACCAAACTATGTCCAGCTATTTGACAATATTCTTCAGGAATGCAAAACCATGAAGTGTAACATGTCACTAAACATTCATTTTCTGCTTGGACTTGGACTTCTTCTCTGTTAAACTTGGTGCAGTCAATGACGAACATGATGAAAGATTTCACCATCGCATATACAACAACTGAAAAGTGTATCAGATAGATAGATAGATAGATAGATAGATAGATAGATAGATAGATAGATAGATAGATAGATAGATACTTAGGACAAGTTAAATCCATAAATGCTGGCTGGCTATTGTTGGACACTGAAATGAGAAGCATCAGATGCTGTGGTTTACCTGATTAAAATGTCATTATGCGATTAAACATGATAAATTCAATCTGAACTAATTTCATGCTTCCCCAAATTTCTATGTGATGCTGTCAATCAGAAATTGCATTTGTGTTCAGCTTGAAGCTGTCTGTCACATATCACCAAACAATTATCAGGAAAACCTAACCAAAAAACTGTTGTCCAGTGTAGTTTATTGATAGTGAAGGAAAAAACATTCAGAAAGAACTGAATGAACTACTGTACAGTATATGAGAAAAGTGAACAGAATCGCAATGTCAAGTATGAAGTGCGAATTAAGTATTCGGAAAATGGATTAATTTTAAACTTAATTTAATTCAAGAGTCTTTGCATATTTCCACCACAGCATCACTGCTCTTCATATCCATTGTTGCGCCAACACTTGCAAAGTTCAACGTGTGTTGAGGTCCTGGATCGCCAAGGGTCATCCCAGTGCAATTAAACAACAAATCATATCTAAAAACCCGAAATACACCATACCGGGGTCACATATACCATATAAAGCCCGATGTTCGAAACAAATGTGATTTTCGCCGCTTCCGTTAGTTTAAAATCGGGTTCATTTTCTGCTCGACAAAAAAATATTTTGCAATGAGCAAAAGTAATTTTTTAATAGATAAGACACTGATCACTAAAATATTTTGCATTAACTCTTTCACGTTTTATAAGCATTTGTGCATCAGTGTAAAGGTACTGGCTTACACTACTGTACTGGGACGGTGGAGACCTGATTTTACTCAGACTGCTGTGTTTATAGTGAAGCACACATGTGAGTAGAGCTACGTACACCCGCTGCTGGACTGACTGGAAACGTAAAAGAAGTCAGCGGACCTTCCACTTACCATCATTTGATTCTCTTTCTCCCCGTTTCGACTTCTTTTTACTTTTGTGCTTTGCCTGATTTTCCATTGTACGCACTGCAAAAGTTCAGAAAGTCACTAGACAGTAAAACCCAGAAATTGCACGTGGGTATGTGTTATGTTTCAGCTGTTACGGGTGCCTGTGACGACCAATACAACTTTCGCGTTTCGTTCAAGAAAGTGACGATTGCTGTCAAACAGGTTTACTGTCATATTCAATACATAGTCATTTTATTATTTTTTTCCACATTTGTTTTAGTTGTAAATATAAATAATAGCTGTGGGAATCTGGCACAAACTGACGGATCAAGCAGTTTAAATGAAGACACTAACAACTTTTAAAAAATATTTCGAAGAGATATTAAAACAACTTAGTTATCAAAACATTGATATCAAAACTATCATTGTGGACTGAATAGTCTCCTCTCATTTGTAAAATATATTAAGGTTCATTATATTGCATTATGATTAGAGTCCCTTTTATGCTTCCAAGCTGCACACCATTTTCAACACATGAAGGTGCTTTACTGGTACAGCAGAGGTAAAGTTAATGACAGTTGCTCAATTTTTTTCCAAGGTAAAGCACTGGAAATTGAAGTCACTTACCATGGCTGGTAAATGTTTCATTGCTAAAAAGTGAACTGACAACTTTTGTGTGTTATAGTTCAGTCAGTGTACAGTTTTCATTTTACATTTGAAAAGATCTGATACGCAACCACATTCCTGTTGCAACATATATTGCATAGATGATTTGATAAGTTCATTATTACTTATGAATACTCTTGTAAGTTTGTTTCCATGTATTTCAAATTTTAAAGTGACTTGTAATGGTGTATTCTGTAAAAGGTGTGATACGTAATTGAGTACTTTAGTTGTGTCGTCCTAACCATTATAAATTGTTTTTCCTGTTAGAATAATTCCTCAGATTGTCATTAGGTGGCCATTAAACTCATGAACTGAGTGGAAGTGACTGAAAAGAAGAAACTGAGTTGGGATACTTAGAGGAGGTTAGGAGCATGCACTGATACAGTGCATTGCTGCACCCACCACATGACAAACCAATTTAGGATCCCAGATTAGGACCCAAGTGCAGCCAAGCAACAGGTGATACCTCAGCACCACACTAGTTCAGATGGAGTGGAACAGTGTGAGGTTTGCTAGAATTAAATAGATATACAGTAAGTTGCTAATCAGTGAAGTTTGTAGATTCCCAAAGATGTGAACTACAGACAAGCAGTATATTTATTGTCCCAATTTTTCTAATTGGGCAGCATAGCTACACTGATGCTAGAAGGGACAAAAATATATAGTGGTCAGCAAACACAAATAGATGTTTGTAGGACATAAGTGGAAGACAGAAGCACATTTAGGAGATGCCAACACAGGCATGAAATCAGACTTTTTCAGACAGTTTTCTCCGGTTTGGCTCCCTCGTCAATTTATACAATGAGGTCAAGAAGCAACACTGGCACCAGAACCCACCATGACACTGCACACATCCCTTAATATTAATAGGTTTGATGGCAGCTCTCAGTTGGAGTCATTCATGACACAGTCCACACCGGAAGAACAGGTGAATGGGTTTCCATGGAACAAACAGCAATTTATTGTGATTTTACTGAAGGATACAAAAATGGTTAAATTGTACACGTTGACATTTTCAGTCCTGATCTTTAGGAGTTGCCACGATGGTTACACTACTACAAAAAAAGTACAACAAAAGGAGCTATGTGAATTGAAGTTAGCACTCTGCAGTGTGTATGTACCACACCCTGTACAATTGTTCTGAATACAGAGGTGTAAAGAGAAAAATCTAATTGAGAACTGCAAGGAGAGGAGTCAAATCAGCCACCTTGCCATACAGGGTAAACCTGAAGGCTTTTGATTTACACAGATGATTTGAACTGCTGCCTAGCTAGGTTGTTTGAGACAACTAAGACTACATGGCCTATATAAGGCTGTAAAACCGGTAAGTCAAACAGTACAGCAGTTAGAAGTGACAGCTGGATGCTTAAATGGCAGGAGAGAAGTGGACCTATAATGTTTTTGTCTCTGTAGGTTAGAGCATGAAATCAGTAGGCTTCATTTGATCTACCTCAGTTTATGTGCAGGAGCCTAACAGATATCAAATACAAAACAGGAACCAACGGTCCTTTAATCAATACTGCGTTTTATCACATTTTCTTTTATTTGTCCATCATTTTTTTTAAACTGCTTATTCTTAATCTTTTATGACAATATGAACTAGACACAAGATAGACCCCAACACTAAATGGAATGGTTGTCAAACACGCAAAATATTACTCAGTTATAAATATTTTGATGTATTACAGTTGCACTAACAGTAATTAGTCCAGTCCAGGGGTTTTCAAACTCAATCCTGGGGACCCACTGTGGCTGCAGGTTTTTGTTCCAACCACCTTCTGTTTTTAATTGGACTCCTGAGCTAATTTAAGTGAACTGTAATTTCCCCAATTCTGTGTTTTGGGAAAAATATAGAAATTAGAAAACTAAGCTTGGTAAAAAAAAATATTTAAATGTACTAAGTGCAGTACTTATATGGGAATAATGTATTTTTTTTTTCTTTTTAAACAATATTTTCATCTTGATTTTCATTCTAGTTTTCCAGGAGTTCTAATTGTTTAATTAATCAGTTATTTACTAATTAGTGTGTCTGACGCAAAAATAGTTGCAGCCTTTCATGATTCAGTGTTGTTTGCCTGGGTGTCTGCTCTTCTTCTTTTTCTTCTTTTGGCTGCTCCCGTTAGGGGTTGCCACAGCGGATCATCTTTTTCCATATCTTTCTCTCCACTGTATCTTGCTCTGTTACACCCATCACCTGCATGTCCTCTCTCATCACATCCTCTTTTCCTCTTGCCTGGGTGTCTGTGGTGCACGTTTGTAATTGTCATTATTAAGATAAAAAAAAATGAAAATATAATGAAATCAACAAAAGATAGTTAAGCATTTAAACCTGTAGCAAAAGTAGAAATATTTCTAAAAGTCTTATAAGTGTAAAAAGCATGCTACTGTGCTTTTCTGAATGTAGAATAAGAGAAGAGGAAAACAATACCAGTTAATCGAATGAGATCAGTACTATCAGTTTTTTTCACTGATTATGAATCTGGCTGGAACAAAAACCTGCAGCTACAAGTGGGTCACCACGACCGAGTCTGAAAACCTCTGGTCTCGTCATCTTTTTATCTGATAGAAGACCGCAGACTCAAACTCCTTACGCAAGTCCACAAATGAAAAGTTTATATTTAAAATTCTCTGAGGAAGTCGTTTGTATGAGTGATGTAACGTATCTCCCTGGACAAAAACTATGTCCAGATGAACAGAATCAACTTTCTAGAATTTCCTTACCTGGATTATTGAGCATGCATCGAGACATTTATATTTAAAAGCGTGTGGCCTTTGCAGGAGGTGTGTGGGCAGGGTTGTTTGAGTGACAGGTCGAGCTAAGCAATCCCGTTCTCGAGAAAACCTCGGGGGAGGGTCATTCCTTTCAGCCAATCAACGCAATGAACTCCGTTCCCTATTTAATCAATCAACTCAGCCGGCTTGTCCTCACGTAAGTAAAAACCGAGGGCGTGGCTCCGAGAGGCATTCTTGACACGGAACCAATGGGCTGTGCGCGTTTTTATGAAACCCACATCTGGCAAGTTATTATGCTGTTGAGTTTGTAAGATGGGAGGACTGCATCTGAGGAATGAAAACACATCTCTTGAAGGATTATAGCAATTATATGGATTTCAACCTTTTTATAAATTAATTTTAACCCATATTTTTTTTCTTCAAAATATAAGGATGTGTATCCGTCCCAAGGGAACGTTTTGGGATTTTAAACTGATGTTACGTGATTTTTGTTAACGTAAGGCGACTGACTTGCGGTCCATTCGGAACGTGAGGAAAGTGTGTAGCTCTTTTAAGAAAGAAGATGGTTCTTTAGCATCGAATGAAACAGTCGTTTGCAGGGACGGAAAATTTGTGGCACTGCGTGAGTCGGATTATATTGAACTCCATGAATTCATCTCGCAAGGCCTCAGTGTTTTGAAAATAGGGCGCGCCGTATTTATCCCAGTGTTGCATTTCCTTTAGTAGATGGGGATTTGATTCTATTCCGCTGACTTTTTTCATTGTTTATTAACTTGTAATTAAGGTACTATCGTTGCAATATATTTTTTCGAAGTCTAGTGATCCTTAATGTTTAAAAAGGTAACGGGCTTCGACGTTAGTGTTGCGCGGAGCATTGTTTTCACAGCCGCTTTGGTCAACTGTCAATGAACTTTGAGGAATACCTGATTTGCCTTTATA
Organism: Erpetoichthys calabaricus; assembly: GCF_900747795.2. NCBI lineage: Eukaryota > Metazoa > Chordata > Cladistia > Polypteriformes > Polypteridae > Erpetoichthys > Erpetoichthys calabaricus. The sequence goes on from NC_041406.2 coordinate 73,083,684, forward strand.
GCCTTTAGTATCTCTAATAACAGGAAGGTTTTGATGACAAAGCTACACGCCAGTACAGTCTTCACGTTTTAGACTGAGAGAAGAGGTGACATACAGAGAGCAGATATGTCAGGACTGGCAAAAGACCTGGCCGAGCTGGTCTGGGGAAAAAGAACTGATAGCAGCTTGACAGATACCGTATTCTGCCGGTGGACCCAAGGTACGTACATTGCTGTATTTGCAAATTCTGTGTTTTACCCCTTTTATTCCGTGTATGTCTTACTGAATAAACATCCCATCCCCCCATTCCGGGTATCAAAATCTGCCGCTGCTTTTCGTAGTTCACTGAATGGATTGCGTTTTTTATTGTGCAGGTGGCCAATTGCGCTTCCAGCTGTGCGATCAGAAGCCAATCGGTCGTAGGGGTGGCACCTGTTCTAGACTGCTCACAGTTTACCATGATCAAGGCTTGACTAGGCCGCGAAGATGATTTTTCTTTACTGATCATGTTTAATTTTTTAACTAGGCATTTAATTCCCTGGAGGTTGTAACATTACACTTTTTTGATATATTTTTTTAATGTTGAATAACGCCTTTCTTACTTTTTAAATGACCCATGTATTTGTATTACCTATTTTTTCCCTGAATTTGCAATCAGAATGATCTAACGTATATGTGACACAAGCTGATTTTTCATACTTATTAACTATCTGAAATGGTTTCAGTGCCAGTCATCATCAGCAGCATTTTTCTTTATAGAATGCCTTCCATATATCTCTCTGTGATATGAAAACTAAGTCATCAACATTTTAAAATGTACATCCGATTAGATATTTGAATATAGTTTATGGAAAGTATAGGTTATAAGATTTATCCGTCTGAATTTGCAGCAACTTTGATAGTTTATGTGCAATACAGAAATTTGGAGTACATGTTGCATTGTAAGATATATAAAGATTAATCACTTATGCAGCACAAATTGTATAAAGTCAGAATAGTTTACTGTTCAAGCAGTTTTAGAAATCCATAGATTGCAGAAGTAATTTAACATAATACTGTGCTTTTGAACTGAAGATCTGCCTAGAGTCTTAAGTTCAGAAGCACAGAATTATGTGAATATAATTACCTTCTATTGTTTTTTTTTCCGGAAGTAAGCATTAATAATATTTTTGCAAAAAGTGCAGACATTTTACATGATTTGAGTATTCAACTGGATAATGAACATGTGGATTATGCGATACGGGGAACATACAATTTTTTCCATGGATATTTTTCATATTGTTTGCTATTGAACAAAATAGGTTGTCATTATGGCCCATTACACATAAAACTTTCTCCTCATTTTGCACAAAAACATATTAGATTATTTCTTTTTTTCTGTTCATTAATACAAATTACATTAAGTATAAACAAAAATGTAATTTTGGGTGTAGTATTCCTTTAACCTTATTTCTTTCTAATTGTTTGTAATGAAGGAACATAACAGCTGAGTGCAGCCTCCTCTATTGTTTTGAAACTTATCTTGGTATCTAGATTAAAAGAAGGTATGAATTTCAATCAAAAACATGAAAAATTCTGGGTGACTCCAAACTTTTGAATGGTAATGTGTTTACTAAATTGACTTAAGGCACAAAACATGCAAGATACAAAACATTTTATCACTGCCAACATGAATCATCAGGCTACTTTTTAGCACCCTAACCTGTTAAACCTTGTGTTTAAAGATGGTTTGATGCCATTGTGGCTTTTTTATGTAGCAGAAATTAACATCTTAATTAAAGAGAGAAACTTATTCTGTACTAGGGCAAGTCTGATTTAAACCCTTTTGAGTCAATCATCCAGGGTAAAACCTTGTCCTTTGCGTCATTTACTCCTCAGTAAAAACTGAGCAGGGAGCATCCTTCACAGCAGTTTGTTATAGAATGGTCAAAAAACTCAGTCAGAGGGTTATATTTATAGTCAATTGAATTTATGTAGCAGTGCTGGATTAATGCTTACAAATCATACTCTGGTTTAAAAACATGAGATGCTTTAGCATAGAGCACAACCATCCTAAAAGCAGTCTTTTTCCATTATGTCCTTGTTCTTCAGTATCTCAAATTCAGCTCTTATTCTGTTATGAAAACTGTAAACATGCCAACTGATCAAGTCTAACTTGGTGCATGAAAGAGCATTGCATCAGGCAGTTTCTTGAACCATCCCCCTGGAACATTCTGCTTGTTTACTTCACCATTTCAGCAGTCTCTTAAGCATTTGTCTCCGAAATGTCATTCTATATTTCAATGTACACTGCAATCCAAAATACTACTAAACTATTGTTACCTCTAAATTACCCGCTCACATTTGTATAATTTATTAAAGAAGTTACAGGCAATATGTAACATCTATTTAAAATAAATAACTTAGACAATTTAAGAAAAGATTGTTTTTGTCAAAATGATAGAAGAAAATAATAGTTTATGCGAATTAGTATATGTGAATTTTTAAGTTTTAATTTAGTTGCACATTTTTACCCAACCCAATAACTGCTTCCAAATCCATGACTTTACTTCCAAAGCCGTGGTCAAGCACATGTGTTTTTGGATCTTGACTGAAAACATTTTGGTATCCAAACCGTATATTCTTTCCTTTTGCTGCCTTATACCGTATACTTGCTTACATGGGGACTTTTGAATTGTAAAACTGAGTAATTTGTTTTCTGTTTTAAAGGTTAATATAACTCAGCTGTGTGAATGGGCTTTCCATAAAAATTGAGGTTGTTTTTTTAACTTTTATGAAGGATATTATTTAAATGATTACTTATCACAAAAACTGCAAAATTTCTTAAACATCAGAGAGGTTCAACTATTGCAATTAGTTCATTTAGCTTTCTAGTTGGTGTCATGGGTGAAACAAGCTCATTTAGTGTCAGTGGCATCCTTTGTGGGGAGTATACAAATCAAAATTTTCTAAATGGTATTTTTTTTTTTAATGTTCCCTACTCACATGCAGTTTTTAGTGTTGCTGGGGAAAAAATATCTAATTTACATGGTGAATGGACATAACAAATTTGAGATAGAATGGGAGCCAATGGTAACCAATACTGGACAACAGTAAACAATTTAAAATGCGTCCATGAAAAAAAATCTCACTTTGCTTGTGTTGCATAATCCACAAGTCAAGGCATATGGTTGTAGGCTTACAACGGGCAAAACGCATGTATTTTTTTGCAAAAATACAGTTAAGTAACGACAGGCTGCAGCTTGTGAGACTCAAGGGCTGTGTCTCTATGAATGTGACCTACACTGGAGCACCACAAGGAATAGTCTTATCTCCTTTTGTCTTTACTCAGTACACCTCAAACTATAAATATATTGCAGGGTCATGGCACTTTGCAGAATTTTCAGATGATTCTGCAATAATGGGGTGGCAGATGGAGCACATTGTGTCTTGGTGCAGAAAGAACTGTCTACAACTTAACAGTGAATTAAAAAAAAAAAAGACCTGTTTATTATGTGTAATGCTTAGTGCTTAGTCAGTGCTTAGAATTCACACTAAAACATGCCCTACAGACAAAAAATAGAAATGTGCATATATACAAAAAATTGAGATGCATAAAACTCTGCGTAAGCAAAGTTCCACACGCTTTCCCTTCATAAATCTAAACCAATGTGAATTTTAACGCACATGCAAGTGTCTACAGACCCACCCTGATTCTTTCCAGAATTACACCTATTTGAATATGCAAATCAATATAAATAGCCCCTTCTGTTCAGCATTTTGTTAAGACAATGGCAAAAGCACATGTAAAAAAGAATTTAATCAAATGCAAAATACAGGTCTTGTTCAGTGAAGTTGAGGCATGGAAAAACTGATGGAGTGCTACAGTCTGTCAGACACTCAAAAGTTTAAGCTCAGAAAGTTGTACAGTGCTCAAAATGAAAAAAGGAGTAATTACATTTCAAAGTCGATGAGTTACAGCCCACCATCTTAAAAAAAAAAAAAAAAGTGTAAAAGTCGAAATTTACACTTTAATCTTGTAGTTTGTCATTAAAGTAGAATGTCAAACTTCCTCTTAAAATCAGTGTTTAATTTACTAGAGTTTCTGAAACCCAATCATATCTAAAGTATCATGCTGAATGCTTGGAATTCTTAAGTGTTCCTTGACCCATCATTAATCGCTACATGCTTCTTCAATGGGTTTTCTGTTACTCTGACAGGAGCATGCTGGCAGTGATTGCCACACAGAATACATTACATTCATATTACAGCTCTCTGAACATTTTAGAATACCAAGATGTTTAAGACATGCAGTATTCAGTGTATATATATATATGTGGGGGCATGGTGGCACAGCTGTAGCGATGAGCTGGCGCTCTGTCCATGGATTGTTCTTGCCTCGCGCACAATGGGACAGGGGTGACCCTGGGTGGAATAATATATTGCAGCAGTACTGTCTCAGTTTACCAAAGCAGTAGCACTGCTTTGATACTGGGTGCCTGTTTGCAAAACTGAGCACAAACGTGTGTACATGTGGTCTGAGGTCTCTGGGTATTGACTTTTGACTCCAAAGAGCCTGTACACAAGTTACTATTCAGGGAGTGGAGGTGGTGCATTGCTACAAGTACTTGGGGGTCCACATCAATGATACAATACAATGCATATTGTATTACAGTTTATTACTATACAGTTTATTTTTGTATAGCCCAAAATCACACAAGAAGTGCCGCAATGGGCTTTAACAGGCCCTGCCTCTTGACAGCCCCCCCAGACTTGACTCTCTAAGAAGACAAGGAAAAACTCCCAGAAAAACCTTGTAGGGAAAAATGGAAGAAACCTTGGGAAAGGCAGTTAAAAGAGAGACCCCTTTCCAGGTAGGTTGGGCGTGCAGTGGGTTTCAAAAGAAGGGGGTCAATACAATACAATACAGTACAATACACAGAATAGAACAAATCCTCAGTACAGTATAAAAATAAAAATTTTAGAAGTACGGAGCAGAATTTAACAGTAGATGATATCACATAATAAGATTTGGATATATTTAGTCCTGGAGATCTCATCCATCAAGCGGCCTCCCCCATTTGGCCATTCCACGGCTGAAACAGTGCTGGGCCAGCCAATCCAATGAAAGGACCCCTCTTTTCCACGATTCCTGCGATCCTCCATCAGGGATGACTTTACCTTATGCAGGCAAAACAACTTCACAGGTTGGCCGTGGCCCCAAGTGCCACTTTTGAGTACCGAGAAGAGAAACCGAATAGGTGAGGGTTAGTTATAATTGGATACTATCATGTTACTTATATTTTAGTGCTAATGACTAACAACAGAGATGCAGTCTGTACAGTTAATCAGCAGCTCTAGTCAGGATATGCTAAACTGAAGTAGTGAGTCTTCATCCGGGATTTAAAAGCTAATACCGAAGGGGCATCTCTTATAGTAGCAGGCAGACCATTCCACAGGTTAACGGCCCTGTAACTAAAAGCTCGACCTCCCATTGTTATTTTACTAATCCTTGGAACCATAAGCAGACCGGCATCTTGAGATCTTAATGTGCGCTCTTGTTTGCAAGTCATGATAAGTTCAGACAAGTAAGCCGGACCTTGGCCATTTAATGCTTTATATGTTAAAAGGAGGATTTTGAAATCTGCCCTAAACTTAACCAGGAGCCAGTGTAAGGATTTAAGAACTGCAGTTATGTGTTCGTATTTTCTTGTTCTTGTAGTAATTCTTGCAGCTGCATTTTGGATTAACTGGAGGCTGTATAGAGAACAGTTTGAACATCCAGTGAACACCGCATTGCAGTAGTCAATCCTACTAGAAATAAATGCATGAATTAATATCTCAGAATGTTGTTTATTTAAAAAGCGCCTTAATTTCCTGACATTTTTAAGATGGAAGAAACATGATTTGGACAACTTTGTAATATGCACTTTAAATGACATGCTAGAGTCAAAGATAACTCCTAGATTGCGGGCTGATTCAGTAAAATTAATGGGGATTCCAGCTGAGTTAAATGATGACAAAATATTGTTATGATCCGTGTCATTCCCTCTAACAATTAACATCTGTTTTATCTGTGTTTAAAGACAAGTAGTTCTCATTCACCCACTCCTTTAATTCACTAACACAACTAATTAAAGACAACATCGGAGAAACTTCATTTGATTTAAATGAAAGGTATAACTGGGTGTCATCTGCATACAAGTGAAAATTAACATTGTCTCCTAATGAGAGATCCCAGTGGAAGCATGTAAAGTGAAAACAGTAAAGGTCCCAGTACTGAGCCCTGTGGGACACCATATTAAACTTCTGTGTATAATGATGGAGTACTATCAGCACATTTCTGTACATATTAGAATCGATTTGATAAATAAGAACTAAGCCAAGCGAGCACGGTGCCTGTAAGCCCAACATCATTTTCTAGCCTGTGCAGTTAAATAGAATAGTCGATGGTGTCAAATGCTGCACTTAAGTCCAACAACCTAACCATGATAGGCTGGACTGAGCGCATAACACAGAAGAACTATATTGAAATAGGGCAGAGCAGGCCATTTTTTCTTTAGTAGACTATTACTTTAATGTAACCTCCTTCACAACTTCTACAACTGTGATGGCTACTGAAATTTTCAATGCTGTGGTTTGCTGGGTTGGTAATATCACTGTGTGTGTGTGTGTGTTTTTTATTATTTAATTTAATGAGTTTCTGTAAAAAGCCAAAATTGTTCCGTGGGACAAATAGTTTTATTTAACTTGGGGGAAAATGAAAGTAGTCCTCAAATAGGGATCCCCTTCACATGGTATCACACTTTTGAATTTTTGTCCGGATTATTGATCGATGTATGGGAGAGAGAGGTCTTCAATGGTATTGTAAATCAGGGATTTTTTCAAACTGGTGTGTGCAGCTCCCTGGGGGCCTCCATGCTGTGTACCCGAGGTACACATCAGCCTTGAAGGTTGAAGTTCTTTAAACTTTTTTTTTTTTTTTTTTTTTTTAAAGATTGTCTTTAATTATCTCACATTTTTTTAACAAGTGTAACTCAAAATGTTCATCAGTTGTTGGTTTATAGTAGTCCTTTATCAGTGTAGCTATTGACTAGAACAGTGGGTTCACAATCTGTGCGATACTCGTGCAGCTTTCAGATGAAATTCGAGGGAACACACACAAATCTCAGTGCCTGTCTTTTCAATTCCACTGCTCCAATCCACTGTCTCGCAGACCTCCTGCATGACATCATTCCCATCTCACCCACCTCACCTTATTTTTCTCTTCTGTGTTAACTGCCCATGCTGTTTTAATGCCTCAATATGCATTTTTAGAGTCTTGAGAGATCACACATTTGATTGCATACATGTCAATAGTCTGCTGTATTTAATCATCAACTTTGATTAATAGGTCCAAAATCATGAAATGTGACTATTATTACCAGTAAGTAGAAATTCAAGTTCATGCTTTACTTTGAAATTGGAATTTCTCTGCCATAATCTCTTTAAATGGGATATTGGATTCCATGAAAAATTCTGTCTTGAAAGAAATTGTTGATCTTTAAAAATAAATTTGGTTTTATTGCACAAAACATCGTCATGCTCTGAATATTATTTGAAGTATATTGTGAGCAGTCTTCCTCCTTTATAATTTGCCATTTGAGATGGAAACAATCCAGTTAATCATTTGCTACACATTTTTTGCTTTTTTTTTTTTTGTTTGGTTTTTTTTTTGTAAACTCTGCTCTTATTCCTTCGGGAATTTATATTTAAAAGGTGTATTTTAAATTTTTGGGAGAAAAAAAACGTTTTTTAAGTGCTTTATACAGAAGTATGCAAGGTCAGGTTAATCTATCAGTTCTCTTGACCAGGTAACAGGTAAGCAAACAGTAAAAGATATGCACACTTCTTTTATACAAAAAAAGGAAAAAGCATGTGTCCCAGTTTTCTTGGAAATATAAATGCATTAAACTATGTTGGCAGACATCTGTTGGTCATTCTTCTACTGTGAAACACCTTCAGCTTATTTCTAGATGTGTCAGGTTAAATAAACTGTGTCAAAGTAGGTCTGGATCTTTCATTACATTTTGAGGTAATAGTCTAACTCTAATGCATTTATATAATAAACTCCTAACAGATGGTAATTAATTTATCTTTTAATGTCACTAATGCAGATTTTTTTTTTTTTATTATTTGTTTGGTTTGTTCCAAAAAAAAGTTTTCTCTTATACAGGCAGTACAAATTCACACAAATTAGAGAATGTGAAATAAGTTTATTCATGGTTTTTTTATTTTTATTTTTTTTATTTTTTTTGCTTATATATTATGTAGAGTGAAAATCCAACACTAAAGGACTGTTTTGGGAGGATAATGTTTAACGTAACTCTTCTTTTGTTATAGGATTTGTTTTCAGTGAATCTGAACCAACAGCTCTAGAACAATTTGAAGGTGGTCCTTGTGCTTTGATTGCACCTGTCCAGGTTTGTTCAATTTCTGTAACGTTAAATTAATTCTACAAAAATGTGCATTACTTTTTGAAAGATAACATACACTACGCCTTATGAAATGTTAATATTAATTGTTGTTCATATAAATCTGATGTGTGAAGACTGGAGCTTTGGTATACTAGAGCTGCTCACTGTTTTGCCATGTTGCTCCTCAAATGACGAAGATCAAAAACACACACACCCCCCATAGATTGATATAGGTTGGAAAGTGCTGCTGATGAAATTGCCTATTTAAGAAGAGTTCATGATGTAGATGCTGAATTTTTGCAGAAGTTCCACACAAATGCTCAATATTGGAGATAGGTGCTGCAGGCTGCAGTTAGACCTATGATGTAGGTCATGTAATGCCCACAACGTCAGTCAAGAAACACCCTTTGAGTCAAACCTCATGCAATCTTAATCTTAACCATAGTGTGACCATTCATGCGATGGGTGTTTTGTGACTGATAATGTGGGCATTCTGTGGTGCTGAATCTTTATGTAACTAACCTCATAGGTGTTGTGTGCTACAATTACACTCTTGGAATTTTGTGACGTTGGGAACAAAAATTTTGTTATTGAATTTTCAGAAAGCTTTTCAGATAAAAAATATTGAGCACATTGCTTGCAGATAATGTCTTGTTCACTATTCTGCACAGCTTCTGTACAGTGCCAGTTTGCTCATTGATCTTTTTTGTAGGACAATGTAGTACACTTTTTTCCTGTGCTATTTATTTACATAGAAATTTGTATTTTTTTTTTTATGTTTATATGTAACTAATTATTTTTTATGACAGGCTTTTCTTCTGAAAAATATTTTGTTCAACAATGAAAACTCAAACTGGAGGGAGTGTTCAGGTAAATCTTAAATAGTAACTATTTTGACATAAACTATTATAAAAAACAATGGAAAAATATGTATAATTTTAAAATTACATTTCTCAGTGTATTTCCAGGATGTACTAATTCCGAAATAATAGTTTGCATTACAGTGTTTCACCTCTTGAAATGTATTCTTTTCTGCTACCTCTAAGTGTTCTTTGTAAAAATTTATAGAAACTTTTGGTTTGGAATATACTGTATATTTCAAAAATTACTCAATTTGGTTCCTTTAAAGCAAGAGTCTCCAACTCCGGTCCTGGGGCACTACTGTGGCTGCTGGTTTTCATTGTAATGCTTTTCTTAATTAATGACCAGTTTTTTGTTGCTATTTAACTTTTTGCCTTCATTTTAATTAACTTATTTTTTTAAGATTCCGCCTTTGAATTGCTTCATTTTTTTTCATTAAACAGTACCAAACAGAAATGAGATATGTAGTAAGCCAGCATATGACCAGCTAAGTTAAAGCCTAACACTGGACACGCTTTTACTCCAACCAGTTTTTTAAGTTAGAAGCCAATTCTTGTTCATTAAACCCATTATTTAATTCCAAGGCTTGCTGGTGCCCTCATTCTGCCACAGCAGTCATTTCAGAAACTGTTTATTTTATATTTTTCTGTTTTGTGGACCCGAGTAGATAAGCATTACTGAGACCTTCACTTTTCTTTATTTTCAGATATTGTGTAATACACCCAGGTTGCTGGTTGTGTTTTAGCTTGTTCTGTATCCTTTTTTTTTTTTTTTTTTGCTGCTAATTAAGGAAAAAATATAAATAATTAAGAGGTCTGAGTCTTAAATAGCGTGTTAATTAAAATTAGGGCCAAAGAATTAATTAGCAATAAAATATGGTCACTTATTAGGGTAAGGGTATAAAGAAAATCTGCAGCCACAGTAGTGCTCCAGAACCAGAGTTGGAGACCCCTGTCCTAAAGTAAGCGAATGACATTTGAATAATGGAAAATGGAGGAGGAAAGTACAAGTTGCCACTATTAACTTGTCTGTTTTTTAGATTATCCTGATAAGAAAATAATCTATGCATGTTTCCAGTGTATGGTTGAGTTATAGAAAAAACAAAAACTGTAGTTCATTTTTAATCCGCAACCCTAAACACAGGCAGGATACGTAGATTAATGGTTGATTCCAAATTGGCTGTTATGGGAGTGATGGTGTGTTCATGAGTGGACCCCACTTAGGACTGGTACCCTGTCCAGAATATGTCTTGTCTTGTGCCCAGGGCTTATGGAATAACCCCCTGGCCCCCAAACTTCTAAAGTGGATTAAGCAGTTTTAAGAATGTTGTTACCTTACACAAATATTGGTTTACTTTTTTTAATTTCCCTGGCTCACCTTCCAAAGTGATAATCTGTATATACAGTAAATATTAGGTCTTTTTATTTCAATTCAGTTTTAAAGTTTTACATGTAAATGTTTGCATAAAATGATATTTAAAATGTGTAAGTTCATTTTTTTAAAGAGAGTCTTGTACACAGTGTGTCAGAAAACTTTTTGCATTCATTCATTTAAAAAAAATGGTTTCTATAATTCACCTTTTCCCAGACATATCTGCCATATGTTGGAATACTTTTCATCTTTAACTTCTTCTAACGGTTTGCCTCAGAGTGGCCAGTACATATCGGGATGAAATATATATTACCTATGTGATACATAAATTTAGACACACTGAACCTTTGAATGCTTCGTACATGATATATTGTATGTACTAAAGGATGCATTGTGATAGTCTTAAGTATTTACTTTTTATCATTATGTATTATGGGCAACATGTTAGTTCACATCCTGGCTTCTCCTTGCTTGGAGTTTGCATGTTGTCATGGGTTTCCTCCAAGTGCTCCAGTTTCCTCCCACTGTCCAAAGACGTACAGATTAGGCAAATTGCCTTTGCTAAATTGCTGTATATTCGACCTGCACTGGATTGGCGCAGTGTGTCTTATTTGTTCCTGCCTTGCGCCCTTTGCTATTAGGGAAAGGCTCCAGCACTCCCCATGACTTTAGTGTGGATTAAGCAAGTCAGAAACTGACATGACGACATCACTGACAGTGATACAATCTAACTATTGTAAAATCTGAATGAGTTTAACCTAGGACTAATGAGTTTTATGACATTTAAATTGCTGCTCTTAAAACTGGCAGTGCCCCCTTGAATTGTTTTCCATCACATAAATTGTGTTTTTTTTTTTTTTTTTTCTCTAAACCTTAAAACTTAGCAAACATAACAGTGCGTATAAGGTTTATTTGGAGATGCAATGTATCTGAAATGCAACTGGCAGGCAATTAAAGGTAGTGTAAGCACAAATTATCGCGAAAATAATCGTAATTAATTGCAGACAATCGCAACAATCTCATTATGTGCAAAATTCAATAATGAACTCAAAAGTAGTCTATTGCATGCATTTGGTTTGCAAACACCTTAAACAAATAAGGTGCTTTTTAACAGCAGTATTCCATTTACATAGTAGCAGTTAAAATATTTCTTGTAAATCTCAACTTAAACATTAATGTAATCAAATCAAATATAAAATCAAAGCTATTTGCCACTGCCAGGGCATTAATGTTTTATCTAGAGATATATATATGAGAGAGAGGCTGGCCATTGCTATGTGCTACCCTCTTTGTGGTTCTGCCGCTAGCGTATGGGGATATGGATGTACAATTTAAACAGATTTTAATTTTCATGTGATGTGTTACATTTGCATCCACACGATGTGTAACTGAGAGGGTGGCCGCTGTTAACACGGCCTCTACCGATCTGGTATGGAAATTGGTATTGTCTGCATATTGATCTGGCAAAATATTACACTGGATGCCCTTCCTGACAAAACCCACCCCATTTATCCGGGCTTGGGACCAGCATGAAGAAACACTGGTTTGTGTATTCCCTGTGGCTGAGTTAAAATCAGTATTCAAACTAAAACACTATTATATCATTATTGCATGAATAATTGAAAAAAAATAATAATTCAGAATGTTTTTGTTTGCAAAGATTCTTTTGTAGCAATACACTTTTCATGCCAGTGTTTTGAGATCAGTATTAAGAAGGCACTATAGTAATCCCTCCTCCATCGCGGGGGTTGCGTTCCAGAGCCACCCGCGAAATAAGAAAATCCGCGAAGTAAAAACCATATGTTTATATGGTTATTTTTATATTGTCATGCTTGGGTCACAGATTGAGCAGAAACACAGGAGGTTGTAGAGAAACAGGAACGTTATTCAAACACTGCAAACAAACATTTGTCTCTTTTTCAAAAGTTATAACTGTGCTCCATGACAAGACACAGATGACAGTTCTGTCTCACAATTAAAAGAATGCAAAGGAGTGCGCGTCAGGAGCACAGGCTGTCAGAAACAGAGAGGAAAGCAAACAAATCAATAGGGCTGTTTGGCTTTTAAGTATGCGAAGCACCGCTGGTACAAAGCTGTTGAAGGCGGCAGCTCACACCCCCTCCGTCAGGAGCAGGGTGAGAGAGAGAGAGACACAGAGAAAAACAAAACAGTGAAAAATCAATACATGCCCTTTGAGCTTTTAAGTATGTGAAGCACTGTGCAGCATGTCGCTTCACGAAGCAGCTGCACACAGAAGGTAGCAACGTGAAGATAATCTTTCAGCATTTTTAGACGAGCCTCCGTATCGTCTAGGTGTGCGAACAGCCCCCCTGCTCACACCCCCTATGTCAGGATCACAGAAAGTCAGCGCAAGAGACAAATAGAAAAGTAAGTTGGGTAGCTTCTCAGCCATCTGCCAATAGCGTCCCTTGTATGAAGTCAACTGGGCAAACCAACTGAGGAAGCATGTACCAGAAATTAAAAGACCCATTGTCCTCAGAAATCCGCGAACCAGCAAAAAATCCGCGATATATATTTAAATATGCTTGCATATAAAATCCGCGATAGAGTTAAGCCGCGAAAGGCGAAGCGCGATATAGCGAGGGATCACTGTAGTGATGTTTTATCAATCAGCCAGCAATCTAATTTGGACGATTTTCACTACGAAGAGCTGATTGTTAAATTGGTCAACCACAAAAACTGATTTTTTTTTCAGGGTCTGCTTTTCTAAGCTTTAGTGTAATTTAGTGAGGTAGCACATGTCCTTTTTGTTTTTTTGTTGCTGTGAATTTCCTATAAACAGACAGCAGCAAGGTAGCCTTTACTTTAAAGAAAGTGGAGTAGTTAACTTTTTTTAAAAAGGTATCTGAGGAGTCTTCCTGTGCAATTAGCAAACTACAAGAAAAGCTACTTTAATTTTTGTCCTTTAATTAAAATAAACACTACTTGTCTGAGTTTGAACAGTGAGCAAGATTGTGTTAATTACTGTACAGCTGTTCACATTTTCAGATGGAAAAAAAAAAGAGAAAAAATAATTTGAAATTGCAGTTTAGTAAACGAGGCTTATTAGATTAACATCAAAACTTGTCTATTTTACTTGTAAACATGTTAAGCAAGTAAGCCTTGTATCTTCTTAATAAATATCTTTTGAACATTTGAAATATGTATGACTTTTAAAGGTTTGCACTCAAGTTTTGAAAAGAAAAGCACTGCATAATTAAAATTGTAATCAATATTATCAATTACATGTCAAAAATTAGTACTGTCTAGCTGGTACAGTGGAAACGAAAAGAAGAAACAATCCTGTATAAATATACTAAATGTGTATTTTAACAGCAGAAAAACTGTAGTGCAATTAGTGATTTAAAATGTGATTAAAACTTCTAGATAGATACTTTGTGAATTTCCCCTTGGGGAATAATATACTCCAATAGCAGCATACTGATACAAAAACAATATTAAATTAATGAGTAATAAAAATGCAGGTAAAAACAGACAATAACTTGGAATAATGTTAACGTTTACCACAGCCCCCCCCGTGTGGAATTGAAGAGTCGCATAGTTTGGAAGAGGAACGATCTCCTCAGTCTGTCAGTGGAGCAGAACAGTAAAAGCAGTCTGTCGCTGAAGCTACTCCTCTGTCTGGAGATGACACTGTTTAGTGGATGCAGTGGATTCTCCATAATTGATAGGAGCCTGCTGAGTGCCCGTTGCTCTGCCACAGATGTCAAACTGTCCAGCTCCATGCCTACAATAGAGCCTGCCTTCCTCACCAGTTTGTCCAGGCGTGAGGCGTCCTTCTTAATGCTGCCTCCCCAGCACACCACCGCGTAGAAGAGGGCACTCACCACAACCATCTGATAGAACATCTGCGCATCTTATTGCAGATGCTGAAGGACGCCAGTCTTCTAAGAAAGTATAGCTGGCTCTGTCCTGTGTTGCACAGAGAATCAGTATTGGCAGTCCAGTCTAAATTTATCATCCAGCTGCACTCCCAGGTATTTATAGGTCTGTACCCTCTGCACACAGTCTCCTCTGATAATCATGGGGTCCAGGAGGGGCCTGGAGCTCCTAAAATCCACCACCAGTTCCTTGGTTTTGCTAGTGTTCAGGTGTAAGTGGTTTGAGTCACACCATTTAACAAAGTCCTTGATGAGGTTTCTATACTCCTCCTCCTGCCCACTCCTGATGCAGCCCACGATGGCAGTGTCGTCAGTGAACTTTTGCACGTGGCAGGACTCCGAGTTGTATTGGAAGTCCGATGTATATAGGCTGAACATGACCGGAGAAAGTACAGTCCCCTGCGGTGCTCCTGTGTTGCTGACCACAATGTCAGACTTGCAATTCCCGAGACGCACATACTGGGGTCTGTTTGTAAGAGAGTCCACAATCCATGCCACAAGGTATGAATTTACTCCCATCTCTGTCAGCTTGTCCCTAAGGAGGTTGAACGCGCTAGAGTAGTCCAGAAACACAATTCTTACAGCACCACTGCCTCTGTCCAAGTTGGAGAGGGATCGGTGTAGCATATACGGTAATCCCTCACTACTTCGCGGTTCACTTTTCGCGGATTCACGACTTCGCGGGTTTTTAAATACAAGTGATTGCCCACCTATCGCGGAAGTTATGTTCCAGACCCATCAGCAACAGGAGAAAATCCGCGATATAGAAAGACCATACAAATAAACATTTTTATAGTTTAAGCCTTAAAGTACCCATCCCACATGCTTTAAACACATGTAAACTTAAAAAACACACTGTTAACACATATGATATGTGGATGTCGGGCTAAGGATATGAGTAACATCTCACTATTATAAAACATTTTAACTTCACGCAAGACAAGACAGTGAGACAGGAAAATAGGTGCTGTACAGGCTTTTAAATTATTGACACGCAGAGCGACAAGCAGCACAAAGCCAGCACAAAGTCCACTTCTCCTTAGCATTCATTCAGCTCCCACCCCCTTGACAATGCGAAGTGGCAGGAGCGTACTGTGCCTCCGGGGAGGGTGATTTGAGCGAACGTGCGTTCAGCCCTCACACACCCCCACTCCTCCTCCTCCTTCCAAAAGTATGCAGAGCGACAAGCAGGCATTTTGGCAGAAGCAGCACAAAGTCCATTTCTGCTCAGCGCGAGTTCAGCTGCCCCCCTTCACAAAACGAGTGCAGACACATCGACGTCTGATCGCTGCGTGCTGTGTGCAGTGTTGGTCTGCGGTGTTTAAGAATGTAGAAAGTGTTTAAGAGCATAGGAAGTGTTTATAAGAGTGTGGAAAAGGTTAACAATAGAGTGAGAAGGGTTTATAAAGCCTTAAAATATGTATAAATAATAAAATAAATATAGGTCGCTACTTCGCGGATTTTCACCTATCGCGGGGGGCTCTGGAACATAACCCCCGCGATAGGTGAGGGATGACTGTAGATGATGGCATCCTCTGCTCCCACCTTCTCCTGGTATGCGAACTGCAGTGGGTCGAGGGCGTGTTGGACCTGTGGCCTCAGGTGGTGAAGCAGCAGCCTCTCCATGGTCTTCATCACATGTGACGTCAGAGCGACGGGCCCGAAGTCATTCAGCTCACTAGGACGTGATACCTTTGGGACTGGGGTGATACAAGATGTTTTCCAAAGCCTCGGGACTCTCCCCTGTTCCAGGCTCAGGTTGAAGATGCGCTGTAGAGGACTCCCCAGCTCCAGCACACAGACCTTCAGCAGTCGTGGCAATACTCCATCTGGACCTGCTGCTTTCCTGGCATGAAGTTTCCTCAGCTCTCTGCTCACTTGCACTGCTGTAATTGTGGGTGGGGATGTCTCTCCTATGCTGGTATCAGCAGAAGGATGGGTGGAGGGTGCAGTACTCTGAGGTGAGGGTGAGAGTGGGTTAGGGTGGTCAAACCTGTTAAAGAAGTTGTTCATTTGGTTTGCTCCCTTCACGTCTCTCTCGATGGCGGCACCCCGCTTCAAGCTGCAGCCAGTGATGATCTTCATCCCATCCCACACTTCCTTCATGCTGTTATTCGCAACTTCTGCTCCAGCTTTCTCCTGTACTGCTCCTTCGCTGCCCTGAGCTGGACTCTGAGTTCCTTCTGCATGCGCTTGAGCTCATGCTGCCTTTAAAAGCCTATGTGTATTTACTTTTAAGCAGTATTTAACTGCCAATATCAAGTACAGTCATATGAAAATGTTTGGGAACCCCTCTTAATTTGTTGGATTTTTGTTTATCATTGGCTGAGCTTTCAAAGTAGCAACTTCCTTTTAATATATGGCATGCCTTATGGAAACAGTAATATTTTCAGTAGTGACATTCTGTTTATTGGATTAACAGAAAATATGCAATATGCATCATAACAAAATTAGACCGGTGCATAAATTTGGGCACCCCAACAGATATATTACATAAATACTTAATTGAGCCTCCTTTTGCAAATATAACAGCCTCTAGATGCCTCCTATAGCCTTTGCTGAGTGTTTGGGTTTTGGATGGAGGTATTTTTGACCATTCTTCCATACAAAACCTCTCCAGTTTAGTCAAATATGATGGCTTCCCAGCATGGACAGCCTGCTTCAAATCATCCCATAGATTTTCGATGCCATTCAAGTCAGGGGGCTGTGATGGCCATTCCAGAACATTGTACTTCTCCCTCTGCATGAATGCCTTTTGTAGATTTCGAACTGTTTTGGGTCATTGTCTTCTTGGAATATCCAACCCCTGCGTAACTTCAAGTTTGTGACTGATGCTTGAACATTATCATGAGGAATTTGTTGATATAGGGTTGAATTCATCCGACCCTTGACTTTAACAAGGGCCTCAGTCCCTGAACTAGCTACACAGCCCCACAGCATGATGGAACCTCCACCAAATTTGACAGTAGGTAGCAGGTGTTTTTCTTGTAATGCGGTGTTCTTCTGCCATGCAAAGTGTTTTTTTTTATGACCAAATAACTCAAGTCAATTTTTGTCTCATCAGTCCAAAGCACTTTCTTCAAAAGCAAAGTCTAAATGAGCATTTGCATACAACAAGCAACTCTGTTTGTGGCGTGAGTGCAGAAAGGGCTTCTTTCTCATCACCCTACCATACAGATGTTCTTTGTGCAAATTGTGCTGAATTGTAGTACAGATACACCATCTGCAGCAAGGTGTTCTTGCAGGTCTTTGGAGGTGATCTGTGGGTTGTCTATAGTAATTCTCACAATCCTGCGCATATGCCACTCCTGTATTTTTTCTTGGCCTGCGAGACCTGGGTTTAACAGCAACTGTGCCTGTGGCCTTCCATTTCCTGATTACATTCCTTACAGTTGAAACTGACAGTTTAAACCTCAGAGAGCTTTCTGTAGCCTTCCCCTAAACCATGATACTCAACAATCTTTGTTTTCAGATCTTTTGAGAGTTGCTTTGAGGATCCCATACTGTCACTCTTCAGAGGAGAGTCAAAGGGAAGCACAACTTGCAATTGACCACCCTTAAATACCTTTTCTCATGATTGGACACACCTGTCTATGAAGTTCAAGGCTTAACGAGCTAGTCCAACCAATTTGATGTTGAAAGTAATCAGTATTGAGCAGTTACATGCATTCGAATCAGTAAAATTACAAGGGAACCCACATTTTTGCACAGCCAGTTTTTCACATTTGATTTTATTTCATACAACTAAATACTACTTCACTAAAAATCTTTGTTCAGAAAACACCCCAGTACTCCGATGTTCCTAGGAAATGAAAGACATACCACTTTTACCTTTTTTTTGAAAGTAAATTATTATGCAGGCTGAGAGGGGTTCTCAAACTTTTTTTATATGCCTGTAATTGGATCAATCTGTGAGAATGTATTTATTTTTGTGTTAGACAAATGGAGAAAGCTTTTTTTTTTTTTTTTTTTTTAATGAAACTTTGTTTCAGATAGGTACATTTATGGAAGAAATTAAAACCAGTAATGGCTTGTAATATGAGAAGCATTTAATTTTCATTTGTCATATAAATTATGGATTAATATTTTCTGTATATTTTATTAGTTAACGTATGTATTTTAAGGAATTTTTTTTTGTATCATCTTTGAACATTCTACACAATATTTTGTTTAAAAAAAATAATGAGTAACACCCAATGATTTAAAGTTTAATTATAAAACTTTAAATCATCTTTTTGTGTGCAAGAGTTTAGTGTAAAGGTTTTAAAGAAAATTTTCAGTAACATGAAATTGATATCGGCGCTAAACACTTCTGATTGGAGGATATGAGTGATCAGACTTTGTTACTATTTCTACTGTGTACTAGGTCCAGAAGTAGGATGTTAACTGCACCTGCAGTGTAACTGATAAACTACATTGCACTCAACAACGTACCTTTCAAATATATGATATGGTATATGCTTTCACTACATTTGTCACATTTTAGGGGTTATACTAATAAATATTAATTTGCCTTCAAAAAGCAAATGAAAGACACAAATTTAGCTTGAATCCATTTTAGCAATGAATTATGCTGTTTTGCCCATTCTGCTAATTGGCATATTCTCAGTGCTTTGTGCACAAAGTAAATTTTATTTTCGTATTAACAAATGGAGCAGCTCATTCCATTGCCCGTGTAGGCATGCCATGATACTTCATCTGAAACTTGCCTCAATTTTTACTTGCTCCAGCTGTTAGTAGAAATGCCAGATTGCATAGTGTTGTATGCAATTCAGTGGGAGGTTAATACAATTTTACCACCATGATCGTGAACTGTATGAACCACGTCGATGGATGCTTAAACAAACATCCATAAATATGTTCAATGTAATGGGAGAATGAATGCGAAGCCTCTGTTCCTTTTTAGGGTATTAAAAAGGTTATTTATGATGGCATCATTTTGTTTCCTCTTACAACTATGTAACACTGCAAGTTGAACAATTAATACTCCTATCTGATCGGTCAGATTATTGCACTAACAAAGCACAAATTAATCTGTTTCTGAACGAACTCCATAATGGGATAATTGAAACAACTATTGCCTGTATTAGGTGGTCTATAACACACTCTTAATATAAGGCCTCAATCTCTAATACTTTCTGTTGGAATCCAAATATCCTTAATAAGCTGTGGCTCACCATTTAATTGAAGACCACTTGCATGCAAATTGTTTTACATAAATGGCAACTTCACCCTCTTTTTTTTTTTTTTTTTTTTTTTTTTTTTCTTTTCTTGTTTTTGTTTTACTTAAATAATGTGTACCCATCTTTTTTTATTGTGAAAGTGTCCTAAGGTTCCTTTTTTATTGATGGATAAGTTAGTCATAGAAAAATGCCTAAATAATGTTCCTGAATTTATTAAACATTGTTTTAGATGTACACTCCACAATACTTACCCCTTGAATCCTTAACAAGGGAGACTGATATTAAATGAATAAGGTAAAAAAAAAACTGCTTGTTGGATTGATTTCAGAAATAGCCTGCAATGACTGTGACACTCCCAGTGAACTGAGAGTTTGACACATCTGTCTTAACATCTGATGGCTGTGTTTGGAAATTAATGCAGCATTCACTACTTAATGTAAAATGGAGTCCTCCCTCACACCTCCCTTGCCTAATAAATGTTGCTTGTACTGTGTACCACAAATTTAGTTTAAAATTTTGTGACATTTATAAACTCAGCCTAAAATTATGGTTGTTAAATGAATGAAATGAATGGGTCATGTGCTGTGATTTAAACACCCAAAATCCAAGAATTTTGGTGAAGGTTTATTATGAAGAATTAGAAACTTGTAAATATGTACACCAAATTTAGAGCTTATCATCAAATTACCTCCTGACATTCTTCTCTGTTGAGGGATTCTACATAGATACTGTAGATATGTTGAAATGGAGTGATGCTTAAGTATGCCACTAAAAAGCATGTAACAGCAGTGACATTAGGACCCAGAAGAGATTGCAGAGGCTTTGACTATGGTCACATTAATTATCTACATTTCTTTTTGACTTTGGCTTTGTTGATTTAACCTCGACTCCCTGAATGAGTAGTGAAGAACAAAGAACCTCAAAAAAGGCATCAATATCTGGCGAGAGACTAAATACTCCTTGGACATTTTACATATTATCACTGAGTCGGATTCCAACTTGTCGGACTTTTAATCAAGTTGGAGCTAGACATCAAAAATGAAAGTGAGGTACTAACATCAGCTGAACAGTCCCCAGTTGATCATTTGTGCAGCTGATACACCTACAGTAGCGTTTGCCTGGGAGGACCACCACTTCTGATGACAAGAGGTACAACCCATATTGTGTCACACTGCGATTGCCACCGCTGCCCGCAGGCTGTGCGAAGACAGCCAGGCAGCCGGCCCACCGTGCATTCCTGCTGGCCATCGAAGTATCCCTGTGCAGCCACTGCCACCAGAGTTGCCGAACATGTGCCAACATCAGCCACAGCATGTAGCAACAGACATTTTATGTTGAAATCATTGCTTTGTGTGCTTTTCAGAAAACTGAGTTTTTTGGAAAAAATATTCAGCCCTCAAAGAGTTAATCTACCATAACATGGAAAAATGCTCGGAAGTTCCTTCAAGCCTACAGTCCGAGACCTACAGTCTTTGTTACAGCTCCGGAAGGAAGAAAGAGTAAAACTATAAGAGTATAGTTGCTTTGGTTTTTAGATGTTAACTTTTCAAAAACTTGCCTAATATTACTTTTTAAAAACTGAAAGGACGAATAGCATACCACTGTGTGCACCACCAGCCTGGAGGCACACCTATAGCCAGCCCTGCTGCAAGCAACATGTTTATAATTGTGAACTCTTGCCAATATAACTGGCACTGACTACTGTTATATATGATGATAAGCACTGCTTATTGTGCTGTCAGGAGAAATGTCTAACATCTCTTTTCTTAGTGTGCTCATACTATAAACTTATGTATTTGTTTCACTAACACTCTTTCTATCTACTTTGATTGCTAAGCGCAAGGCAGGAGCATTTGCAAAACACCCTTATTAAGTTAGCTGAGGTTGCATCGTTTTCATTTAAGTTCACTTTACTACACACACACCAATTTCCTTTCCACTGTACTCTTTCAGACATAGTCAAAAGCTTAAATTTTTTTTGTTTTGGCAAATGCTGCCTGATCTGTGCAAGAGGAAGCCCATTTAAGAAGCACATGGTGATTAATGAGTGGGTCAGTGAGTACGTGGATTACAAAGAGTTTAACAAACTACTTTAGTTACCATGGGATATTAGAAACATTCTTAAATTAACAATCAGTCTTAAGATGGTTTTAAGATATTCTTAGTATTACGATGCTTTCAAGAAACGCAGCCTAGTACTCCAGCCTGATATGAGCCCCGCATGCATTGTGTGTGATTTTTTTAATTTTTTTTTTTTTTTTTTTTTTTTTAATTAAATAAACTTGCAGGTCATTTGAGGGGTGCATTAGCTGACCATATAACCATAGTGAAGATACTCTGAAAATACTTCTTCTGGTAGATTAATTTTGGTTTGTGTCTTCACTACTGGGTTAAGCATATTATGTGTCTGTCTATTAAATGGAGATGGAATAGTAACGGGGAGAGTCCCCAACCCACCCAGTATTCTGCACTGACCCCTAGTATCACAGGCTCTGTGGATGTGTGTTAGTTGTAGTGATAGGAGCTCATGAGATGCTGAGAGAGAGAGAGAGAGAGAGATGAAGGACTTGAAGCATATTTTTTTTATCTCGGAGAGTCACAGTGGTGACTTTTTAAGGCTGATACCGATCACCAGTTTCATGCTACTTGATGGACCCAATACCAATTCTATTTTTTCTTTTTTTCCCCCTTGTTCCCATTTAAAAATATATTTTGCACCAAGCTCCCGCATAACCAGATGCACATAAGCCTTATTTCTTAGTGTATTTTTATAATTGAACTATAGAGCACAGGTGGTAACTGTTAATGTTTTATTAACAAAATGAAATTCTGTAGGCTTATTGCTCAGTGACCATAAAAATAATAAATAAAACTTCCTGAAAATATATATGGCATAAAAGAAAATAAAATGCTACCCATAATTACGTACAAGCTGTCACATTAATTTTTTTCTGCAACGTACCTACCTGAAACAAGGCTGCTTTAAAAAAAAAAAAAAAAAAAAAAATCGCATACCTGCATTTATAGGTTTTAATCAGTTTCAATCAATTGTTCTACAGCTTTTTTTTTTTTTTTACTATTAAGGTATACTTTTACTATATGTATATACAGTTTTTTTTTTTTTTATTTTTTTTTTTTACCTTCACTATATTAGCTAGGTATTTATAATTTTTGAGGTGTAATTATAAATATGGATTACCATTTTAATAATGCAGTACTTGTTTCTTACCAAAACTTAATATGTGCGATTATGCATATGTAATTTAATACATGCACATTCTTTTATAACTACTCAAATCAGATTTTTTTTTTTTTCCCTTGTTGAAGACTCCACATTTAGGGTTAAATAGCACGTTGCATCGGCCCTTCCAATTTCACAAGGAAAGTCCATTTATTCTAATTGATATTAGCCGTATAAATCAGTCTAAATCACCAGGTTTGTGTTACTAGAAGTGGCTGATTCTAGTTTCTGTTCCTTTTTTTTTTAACCAGCCACGTAGAAGCCTTATGTTCTATATTAAAATGGTATTTTTCAACTGCAAAGTACACGTTACCTGTTTAATTTTTTTTAACAAATTGAAGTTCTGTAGGCCTAAGTTTAAGTGGCCATAATAAGTACTAAAACAAATACAATCCCTTTTAAAGTAAACATTTTACACTAAAAAATCCTGTACAAAATTAGTTATAATGCACATGCCATAAAAGAAAATACAATTCTTGCCATAATTACAAACCACAATTCTAATAAAATGTTTGCATTTATAAAGAAGATTCAAGGTTAACATGCTTAACAAGTGCACTCATAAAATTGACACATTCTGCTGTCTCTTTCCATGCACAGGACGACTCTTCAGATTATCATTTCTCAGTTTATTACTCCACTTTCTCTTAAAGTCTACCTTGTTTCTGTTTACAGGAAGTTTGGTAGCAAAATGATTCCTCATGTACCATAATACTTTGTGTAAAGGAGCAATACAACAAAATTATTGTGAAGTTTAGAAAAGCAGATTCTGAAAAAAGTTTCTTTCAGATCATCTAATTTTCTGATCACAGATTGAATCATTTGGAGTGAAAGTCGGACGCTCTTGATAAGTAGCCAATCGATTTAAAGCATCCACAGTATTTATGCATGGTGCATTTTCAGAATGTTAGCAGACATCTGCTGTGTCCAGCCTACACAGGCACCGAATATGGATTTTATTAAAATAACAGTTTAAAAAAATAAACCTTGGATGTGCAGACCTTCTCACCTACAAAAACCAAATGTCTTGAATATGCAGCTGCATTTAGATCGGTTACTCAGTTTTTATGCATCATTGAAGCTACAATAGTTAAGTGCTTTGTGTCAGATAAAATTAAGGTAGTCCTGCAAAATGCCTCAGCAATTTCGGGTTTGATTTGTAAGCTGCATAAACATCAGTAAGAAAATATTTTTTATATTTAAAGTTTCAAATTTGTATTTCCCATTAAATTATTAACCCACAAAACACTAATTTGATTTTAACAAAATATAATTGAGCTGGTCATTTGAACAAAATAGTGACATTATTGCAACGTGAATTTGTAAATACATGTGGTAAAAGTATCAGTCAGTTTTTCGTAGTACTAGAATCTAAGGTGACAAAAATAGAAGTCATCTTCTACAAAGATTTTTCTTTTTTTTCTTTTACAGAGGAAGAAAGGAAAGCTGTTCTGTGTCTCACTTTATGTGAGATTCTGGAAACTGCTTGTTTTAATAAATCTGAGTCCTTCTGTCTGGTGACCTGGTCAAAAGGAAAAACTTCTGAAGACAATGCCAGCATTTCTGAAACTCCCCCAGAGTCCAGTCAGCGTTTAGAAGATGAACAACCATGTAAGACTGAGATCTTTTTAATATATAATACAGTAAAGCTGTCATTGGGGCGAGGAGTGGGCTGTAAAGGAATTTACAGTTAAGTTATTGCACGAAAAAAATCAAGGGAAATGCGTATGAACTGGTTTAGATAGAAACCGAAGATTCTGTTGGATGTTTCAGTAAACCAATGTGCATCAAAGGAGTAATCTGCACCAGAGTACCATTTGAGCTAGATAATATAAAACATGTTTTTAGTTCTTTTAAAGTATGAGTTAATTGAAAAGCATGTGACCAATGGCCATGCATTTTTCTTTTTGCTTTTGACTGTTACAGTTCCTTTATTTAATTATTTAGTGGAAGCAATGTATAGCACTATTCTGAATCTGCAACAAATGTTTGTGGAAATAATACTGTTTTATTGCCAGTACCCCTCTGTACCTCTGCTAAGTTGGGTCTCATGCACACACTCTTCTTCCCCCATCCCAAGTACACTAGCTGTGTTACCTGGCCTCACCCGAAAACTTTCCTAAGACAATAGGTCTTAGTTATAGTGGCAAGCATTAATCAGATGTATCAGAAGTACTATGTAAGTAACTAAGTACTTTTCTGTATGTAGTATTTGTTTGTTTTGTGTTTTTCCACCCAGGGACTAATTATTAGTTCACTGGTGCTCCTAACTCTTGAACATACCATACCATTTTCTAAGCTGACTTAATTCTGAGTAAGTATGGGTGGCAAGGCAGGAACAAATCCTGGTGCCAGTCCAATATGGAATTGAATTTATATGTATTTTATATCTCCTTATGAGGAGACTAGGGTGACAACCAAATAGGGAGTACTGCATGTACCCTTGAAGCCCAGTTGGTAACCATGTCTTCTCTGAGTTTCGCCTCACTGTTCTTTGTCCATTTCACATCTCATTTTCCACACAGCTCGCCATCTCATCTTTGTTGTGTGCAGGGTAGCTGCCCTTTTTCTGTCATCACTATTCCTATTTCTCTGCATGATTACAGTGCCAGCTTGTACAATGATACCGTTCTCCTTGCGGCATTCATTTGCTTGAACTACATGCTCCATTTCTCTGTGCGATCACAGCTGAGGCTAAAAAGGACACGTTGCCTAAGAATACCTCACTCAGTACAGCTTTATTATTGTCAAATATCAAGAAATAAAGCCACATGTGCCCGCTTTTTTTTTTTTTTCCCTGTAACATCAAATATCATTCAAATTTGTCAAGGCAATTTTTAAATTTTGGGGAATTTAGTTTTTCTCTTTACGCTTAAATATTGATATATCCAAATTTTCTTTCTTAGCAGATACCTATTGACTAATTTTAAATAAACATGTTTTTTTTTTCTTGATGAGAGAGGGAGAGGGATTCTGTATTTGGAGAATTAAATCACTGTTTCTAAATACCACAACATAAAAGTCCATTGATATGCATTGACAGCAAGCAGATCATATTTTTTTTCCCCAACTGATTTAATATGTTTGGAATACCGCTGCATATTCCACTTTTAAAAATTTAAATACATTTGTTTTATACATGTACATACATTGTCTTTAGCTTCCGATGATACTTCATACAGACTACAGGAGTGCATTTTATTCAGATGGCTTATTTTTCCATTATTTCTTTTGTTAAGTGCATTTCAATCAATAAAGGAAAAAAAAAAAACAATCCATGCTGCTATGCACATTAGGGTTGACATTAACTCAATTGATCAGTTTTTTAACTAATAGTTATTGCCAAATGCTTTCACTGTAGCTTTCCATTTCAAAGAGAGAAAAAAAATCCGCTTGCTGCTTAATACCCAAATTTTACATAAGGCACATAACATTTTTATTTTCCTGTCTCCTTGGTTTGAATATAGTTGTTTAAAAATGCAGGCTACACAAAATGAGGCTGAGAAAAAAATAATGCAAACATCATTTGTTGCGAATGTAAGAATTCTTGATTACACTGTTTTTTCATGGTACAGGAAAAAAACATTAGATAGTATAGAAGATATACCATGTCAGTTCAATAGAAGTGTGACAAAAAATAAAGCATATGTTCAGTGTGCCAGCCCACCAGAGCTCCTGTTTAGACGGAAGTAGGTAAATTAATTTAAATAATAAAAATATTTATAAGCAATATGAGAACTGGAAAGTCCTATTTATGGATAATGACATTATGAAGAATCATCCTGCAGGAAATGTTAATTCCAGCAAAAAGTATAAAAGAAAAACTCTGGACTTTGCAAATATGGATCAACCACAGTTTGAAGATAGAAAATCATATTTCAGGTTTCTTTTAAGGCAGCAGCCGAAATTATTTTAATGAAATTCAGTTCAGGGTTTCAGGAATTCAGAGCCTTATTTTGCAGCATCAGGTTCAGTTCAAGAATCAATCCTGAATAACTTGCAGGGCACGCTCACCCACACTATCTCAAACAGATTCAATTTAGAGTGGAGAATCAATCTTGCATGATTATTTTAATAATAATAATTCTTTGCATTTATATAGTGCTTTTCTCACTACTGAAAGCGCTCAGCAATTGCAGATTAAGGGCCTTGCTGAAGGGCCCAACAGAGCAGAGTCTCCTTTGGCATTTACGGGATTCGAACCGGCAACCTTCCGATTGTCAGTGCAGATCCCTAGCCCTAGCCTCAGCCTGGGGTATTGGGGGAAAAAAAACACTCAAAGATGTAAAGAATGTGCTTATTTGCCGCAGTTCGTGATTAGACCGGAAATCAAATTCAAGACTCCCGAGTTGTTATTCGGGAGCACTAATAATTATTATGTGCACCGCTATTAACAAAATGAGTAAAGTCAATGTTTTTGTGTTATACTGAAAAAAGAAAACCCTTATTGAAAAATGTACAGGTAAAAACAAATAAGTGGAAAAAAATTAAATTGGGGCTAAAGTAGTAGCCTTAAACAAAGCTTACAGCATAGTCTATAAGTCTATAAAAGATATCAAATAGCAATTAATATTGATTTACACTAAAGATTAATCTTGAAAGTAGAAGCCATTGGCATCTACTTAGTAAATTTAAATTGCATATTGGTAGAAACAAAAAAAATGCCCTATATTGAATGTTCCTCAATTTAGGTTTAGGCCAACAGTATATGTATGTATGTATGTGTGTATGTGTATGTATGTATGTACTGTCAAATAATGGAAAGAGTACGCGACACGTGTTTTGCCCTACAGTGTGTATGCCTGATGAGCCCAAATTAGGGCGAAAAACGTGTAGCGTACTCTATGCAACATTCCATGATCTGCTTCTCGAAACTGAAGAGGGCACCGTGGCGGATGTTTGCCGAATGGCAGACCAACCACAAGCGTTACCTGATGGGTAACCACCCACAAAATTCAGGTTGTCGAGACTCGGACTACGAATGCAATGAATGTAATTACTCCAGACCTACAGGCTGTCAAATAAATGAACCACACACCGTGGCACAGCGTAAAGGGGCTTTGTCTCTGACACTGACGTCCGAGGTTCGATCCCTGAGAGGGGAGCAGTAGATTGTGTACGCCTGATGAGCCCAAATGAGGGTGAAACACGTGTCACGTACTCTTTGCATTATTTGACAGTAAACTATGCAAAATATATAATATATAATATACATGCAGTGGAACCTCGGTTTGCGAGTAACTTGGTTTACGAGTGTTTTGCAAGATGAGCAAAAATTTTTAATACATTTTGACTTGATAAACGAGCGAGGTCTTGCAGTATGAGTAGTATGTATACTCTTTGTCTGCTGAGCGTCATGTGATCACAACTGAGCTGATGGTTCTTCTCTCTCTCTTGCTGCGGGATTGTGGGCAATCGTCTCTGTCTGAGTCGGCGTGCCTCACTCATAGTAAACATCCGTACGAGCGTATACTGTTTACAACAGCATTAGCATTGTGACCGTGTGTGCTCACGCGCGCATGTGTGCTGTGACGTGCGAGTCCCCGTCTTGCACACTGACACAAAGCTGAGTCAACACCAGCTTTATTCAGCTTGAAACAGACACCGCAGTCAGGCAGTGCCCTGCGCATTTATAATGTTCCTTGTTCCTTATATCACCCATCGACGGCAGGTGCTTATAGCATGTCTGCGATCTTTTCAGATTCGCTTTTACAGCGAACTGCTACAGCGCTGGGAGACTGCGATTGCTTTGGGACACTCTTCTGCGTGTCGTCCCATTGGGTGGAATCCCACAAGAGTTTAGAAACTCACTCACACCAGTCATGATTCTTTTCAAAGGTAAAGGTGCAGGTTAATTTGTTTTATGTATTTTTACTTTATATTTTGTATTAATCATTTTTATATGAATAGTTTTGTGGAACAAATCATCTGAGTTTCCATTATTTCTTATGGGGAAATTCACTTTGATATACGAGTGCTTTGCACTACGAGCACGTTTCCAGAACGAATTATGCTCGCAAACCGAGGTTCCACTGTATTACAAATTATGCACCTACTGATATACCTTCAATGTACAATTCACGAATGGCATTTCATGTTTTGGTTCTAGTGATAACCATTTATATTGGTTTGGTCCACTATCTTGTTGGAACTTGCTCTTCATTCATCCATTATGCTATATCCTAACTACAGTGTCATAGGGGTCTGCTGGAGCCAATCCCAGCCAACACGGGGCACAAGGCAGGAAACAAACCCCGGGCAGGGCGCCAGCCCACCACAGTGGAACTTGTTCTTTCCACTCATAATTACTTACGAAATGTAATAAGTTGTAAATATAAGCTGAGAGACTGAGTAGAAGCAACCGCTAACATCTACAGAAGACACAACTAGGCTAACACAAAACTCAAAGTGCAACACTCGCTAAGGTCTACACAGTAGAGCTGAACTGTTGCACTTCTGTCACCGAATAGTTGCTAGTAGAATTTTTTTAGCTAACAGTTACAGCTGCTTTTGGCTTTCAGATGTTTAAAAAAATATAAGCTGTATTTCAGCAAAACGTGCACTGTAAAAAAAATAAACACTACTTTTGAGATGTGGGACATAAGTCTGTGATCCGCATATATTGTACAACAAGTTGTAAAGACCCCCACCCACCATTTAGCCCAGGCAACCTGAACGGAGAAGTTGTGAAAATGGGACCGGGCATTGGCATTAGTGTAAACCCAGATGATACTGGACTGTAAATCTATACTTCTGGAGGTCCAAAAGTCATTGGATAACCTGGGGATTTGTCGCCTTGTGTGAAGCCATCCATTGTTAAGGGGCTTTGTCTGTCCCTAGAATTGGTTTTATAGCCCAGAGTTTAATATTTGTGCATTCTCAATATTCTCTTTTAACAAAGGTTTGATTTTTGAAAATCATATACGTAACTGGGTGAGATGCTGTAGAGTATATCCTCCTTTCACCGTGGGTTTTTTTTTTTTTTTTTTGATATCCATTAGGCCATATATAATATAATAATCCCATATAATAGTTCAAAAGGGAAAAACCCTATAGAGGCATCAGGAACCTCCCAATAAGCACAAAGTACCAAAGGGAGGAACTGAACCCCGTCTCTGCCATTTTCTCTAACCACCTTTCTTAATATTTGTTTGAGAGTCTGATTAATCCTCTCTAATAAACCATCTGTTTGAGGGTGATACTGAGGTTTTCAAATGTTTTATTTTTGAGTAACTTGGCAAGCTCCCTGAACATATCTAAAGTTAAAGGCATTCCTTAGTTCATAGGTACTTCATGATGCAAAGACCCCAACAAGTTTCTGTACAATATTCTTTGAAATAGCCTGTTTCATGGGAATGACTGCTGGATATTGTGTGGTATAATCAATCCGAATATATTTATGGCCTCTAGTGGAGTGTTCCAGGAGTCCGACGATGTCGTCCCCAAGCCGTTCAAATGATATGCCAATTAAAGGTAAGGGAATGAGAGGAGTGCGGTCCTTCCGAGGACTTTGCTGAAATTGGCACTTCGAACAGGAAACACAAAACTGGCAAATCTCCTCATTTACCGCTGGCCAACAGAAGCACACATTTATTTTTTCAATGTTTTTTCAGCCCGCTAATGGCGTCCTAAGAGGTGGACTGTCCCAACACACAAACATCCCACCGGTAACTAACACTAACTTAATGGAGGCGCCATCATACTCAGCCGCCCAATATAACAGATCATTTTCCAGTTCTAAATTTGGCCCTTCCGGAATGGGATTAGTGGTAGATTGACTGTCCAAAATCACACCATTAATGGCAAATTTCAGGGAATCCTAGTTCCACTGTTCTCTCTTCAAGAATGCTGTAATTTTCCAATAAGTAAAATGTATCTGAGCCAAGGGCTTAGGGCTGATCTGTGTAGATGTTACCTCCCACTGTGATGCCTTGTCAGACGATTCTTACATGAATGCCAAAAGGTCCTTGGTGTTGCACTGCATAGTTACACCTTTAGGCTTGCTCTTTTTTAGATAAGAATGGGTGGAATCATTTTAAGACAAGGAATCTCCATCAATCACTAGGCCTGCATTCTCACTGGGTAACGGTCGAGTCCCTCACCTTAGATGTTCGACCAGTGCTGCCCCAGTATCACAGCCACTGTTTTTTCCACCAAGTATGTAATGATACAGGAGGTGGTTCTGTACTACTGTGTTTCCCTGTGGGTATAGTTCAAACTGATCTTTCCTTGAATCCACTATTGCATAAGAATATATTGGTGAGAATGGAAATGTTGCTGTCGGAATCCATTAATCTATTAAATACATCCATACCTGTACAAGGCAGAATTAGACGCTTAGTGACTGTTAAAGGATAAAACCATGATCCTTGGATGTATCCACATTCAATTGTTTCCTTCTGTCGAGTGCAGAACTTTGTGTCCTGGCTTGTTGCACTTGTGGCAGCAGACTTGAAGTGGTAAATTCTCTTTGGGCAGAGTGCTGAGGATTCTGCTTTTTTTTTTTTTTTTTTTTTTTTTTTTTTTTTTTTCTTTTTCATGGGCCTTGTCTTCCCTATATTTACAGAGTATTTCTGCTCAGTGTCTTTTGAGGATTTTAATTAGACTGTCAATAGTGACCTAGTTCAAGTGTTGAAGTGCAAGAGTCTCTGGTTGTGTGTTAGGTTATTGCCAAGGTTATTATAGTTAACGAAAACTAAAATAAAAGCTGAAACTATTATTAAAAAGCATTTTCATAATTAACAAAACTAAAATGAAAAACTAAACAAAACTATTAAAGTAGCTGGAAATACTTACTGAAATAACTTACTAAAAATATTTTTTCTTTCTTTAACCCTTGTAACTTTTAACTCTAAAATAGAAAGTAATCCACATACAGATCCGGGGTCTCAGTGCATATAAAGCGTATAAGGACAATACGTTATAAATGAAACTACGATGAATAAGCGAAGAAGAAAGCAGTGCGGAGAAAAGAGACTCAAAAGCGTTGGAGAGAAAAAAAGAAAAATTAATCTAGGCGCAAATTCAGAAAATAAGGCAAGTAATTATCAGCCCTTAACAAGTGGAATTGAAACAAAGCACGTCCAATCGGGCTCTAAATTAAAAGACAGAGTAAAAGACAAAGTAGAACTTCATAAAGACGTTCACAAATGTTGGCGCTATACACATGCAAAGCAGATTATGAAAGAAGTGCAATTCGAAAGGCTCCAAAAAAAAGAAAGTGTGCGCGATTCAAATGTGGAGAAAGTTAAATATTTTGAAAGTAGGAAAATTAGAAAGTATAAAAAAAAAAAAAAAGTAAAGATCGCAGTAGCGCAAACAAACGGAAATTAATACTCAAAAAAGGGAAAATAATCGCCACAAACCAGGTGTCATTGGGGGGGAAAAAAAGCAGGACAAAGCGAGGTCAGAAATAAGACAGAGTAGAAAACAAAGTAAAACGTCATAAAGAGGTTACAAAACAAAAGGGACAAACATATGCAGAGCAGGTTTTAGATTATTCAGGATAGGTTTCTCTGTTTGGAATTTTAGCACAGACAAAGTGATCTGCATCATCATCAGTTAATAATTTTTTTTTGCAAAGTAAACAATAAATGCATGTGAGGTAAAAACACGTTTTTGAAATTCTCTGACTTCAAAGCCTTACAATATTTACATACTTCTGACATATCACCTGTGTCCATATATTCGATCTCTATTCACCTTTTAGTTATTTCTCCGAGTAATAATTTCTCTTTTTTTTTTGCGCTAATGCGATGTTTACTTTTTTTTTTTTTTTTTTTTTTGACACTCGTTTTTTTCTGGTTTCATATTCTGTATCTTGCTCTGCATGTGTTTCGTGCCTATGTTTTTTTTGGGTCTTTTGAATTCCAGTTTTCATTATCTCTAAACTGACAGTCATTAAACACATGTCTCACTGACCATTTTAAAAGATTCAGCATATTTGGACTCGAAAGATTCCAAATATTGTTTTTACAGAAGTTCTGAAATAAAAGTGAAACTAATGAAATAGCAACAATTCAAAGAAAAAAAAAAATCTTAAAAGGTGTCCGGAAAACCAAACACGGGGGTTGTCAAGCGAAGCGAGCAGGGGGCAAAGCCCCCTAGTAATGTATATATTGTTCCTAATCTCAGATGCTGACTCTTGTCGTTTTGTGCCCATCATGCACCTATTACCTACTCTTGCTCTTCTCATTAAGGGTTTAATGTTCTTATGCATGGGGTATTCAAGTCTCACTGCCCCTAACTTTGACATTAAATGCTTGTTTTCCTTTGTTTCCCTCAATACAGCTAGGTGGGGTCTGCACACTGATTCAAGCCCAAGAGCCTGTTCTTCCTAAGCCCCCATGATTTTCACAACTGTCAGAACACAGTAAAAACCATTTTTCTGATTTTTGATATCTTTCTTCAGGCCTGCAGGTGGCAAAATTCTGTCTATAAATTGTATGTGCCTGAGAGAGAATCAGAGATCCAAATGGCTGATAGAAAATAACAAAGAACGGTATAGGAATTTTTTGATTACCATCTCAAAAGCTTTAATTGAAGCACATTCTTTTGGAGCAGGATATGTTGTATGCTGTAGACATTTAGAGTAAAAAAACCCTCAAACCTTAAAATTCATATAAATTTCATTATAAATTGGCCCATACTGGGCAATTTAAAGGAAAAGATAAAAAGTGCCAACAGTCAGCTCACATTTGCTCTGCTCAAATTGTATAGAAAATATTTAAAAAATTATAAAATTCTATAAAATTGTTCATATTCAGTATCCGGTTTTGATTATGCTTGTTTTTATCAAGCAAAAACAAAACCAGATAATAAACCACTAACATTAAACTTCTATTAAACATTAACATTCCACTAACATTAAACTCCTGTTATATCCAAATCTGTTAAGTGTACAGTTCTGTCTGATTGTGACACTAAACTCCATAGTAGCTCCATGCCATAATAATTACTAAAACTGAAACTAATAGATATTAAAATGTCCTTATGAAATAAAAACTAAATTAAAACTAAAAATACACGAAGGAAAACTAAACTAAATTTCCAAGTAAGGTCA
Source organism: Erpetoichthys calabaricus (assembly GCF_900747795.2). Taxonomy (NCBI): domain Eukaryota; kingdom Metazoa; phylum Chordata; class Cladistia; order Polypteriformes; family Polypteridae; genus Erpetoichthys; species Erpetoichthys calabaricus. The sequence goes on from NC_041406.2 coordinate 73,117,718, forward strand.
GAAAAAATATAGAATTAAAAATTATAAGAAGGCAAAACTATAATAACCTTGGTAATCACAACCTATGATCTGTACAACTTCCTCTGCAGAATATGTGTACAATTTTCACCATCAGGTTAACTTAAGATGTTTGGCATTGAACTGCCACTCTCTGCAGAATCACGCATGTTCATCTGCCATCACTCCATATCTCTCTAGGAGTTAGGGTTTCAATAATTTGATGCATTCTGTTCTGAAGCTTTTCAGCTTCTCCGGTTAGAAATGGGGAAATTTATGTATGCCCAGTTTGCCTTTGGCCAGTTATGTGTCGCTGCTCTCTTGTAAATCAGTCGGAACACTTCAATATTGACCTTGGGATATAAAGGCAAAAACATACCTGTGACAGCCACAGAGCTCTTTCTTTTCAGAGTGCCCCTCGTGTGGTTCGTTGGGCTTTCGCCGCCTCCTAAATTGGTGTTTTGGTTGGCAACCTGGATCCAAAGAGCCTGGACGTGTTCCATATGTGCTGCAACAAATGTGGTTAGCTCAATTTATTTCAAATCAAATTGAATTTTATTTGTCACGTACAAATTATACATAATTTACAATCTACTGTAAAATACTCTGTTGATTGTGCCATGAGATGAATATGAAGGGAGAATAACAATACATAACTTTAAAAATTCAAAAATCATTAATAGCATTATAAATATGTAATAATAAGTAAACAACTCTCTCACATTAAGTAATTTATTTAACAATAGGGCACCACGTTTTTCTAGACACTTTCCTTATTTAACATGTGGATGGACTGGTGGGGAAAAAAGCTCCTCCTCCTCCTCCGTGCCTGTGGACTTTAGGCAGGAGTAGCAATTACTTGACCACACCACAGAAAAGAGGCCGTTATTGGGATGGTTTGTGGCATTGCTAATTTTCCTTGCCTTGCATCAATATCACTTGGTGTAAATGGACCACGTCAGATCCTCCATTATTTGGATATCGAGGTAGCTGAAACTGTCCACCTTTTCTACCTGAATGCTGTTAATACTGAGGGGGGTTTAGTGCCTCTGCTGTTTCTTCCAAAAGTCCACAGTCTGCTCCTTTGTCTTACTGACATTTAGTAGAAGACTGTTGGAATGACAACAGCATGACAATGGAACTAATTGTAAAGTCAGCCTGGGTGAGCATTCCTAAACTTCACTTCCAGAACTTTTGTTGAGTCAGCATTTTCTTTTTTTTTTTTTTTTTTTTTTTTTATAATTGATTTTATTGTAATGATTCCATACAACTAGATCAATTTTTACAAAAAAAATAGGATTGAAAACAAATCAACCCCTACCCCTGAGAAAGAGAGCATGGCCAACGGACTAAAACTTAAACTCATCAATTTATTTCTTTTTACTATTAGGAGGATACAGATAAATGGGGAGAGAATCTACTTCCTCAGTGCTTTAAGAGCTTATTATAAAATAATTATTGATTAGATCCTGCCAGGTTTTGAAAAAGTTCTGCATAGATCCTCTAAGTGAGAATTTGATTTTTTCTAATTTCAAATAAAACATCAGTTACCCACTGACTTAAAAGAGGAGAGCTAGGATTCTTCCAGCTTAGCAAAATACTGTAAGTCTGTGTGCCAATAGTGTAGTGAAGGCAATCAGTTTATTTGTCCTTCTCCACTTCAAGTCCATCTGGAAGAACACCAAACACAGCTGTTAGTGGATTAGGAGGGATTGTGACACCAAGGCTGTCTGAAAGGCAATTAAAAAGTTTTGTCCAGAATGATGTTAATTTGGTGCATGCCCAAAACATGTGACCCAGTGAGGTTGGAGCTTGATTGCAGCGTTCACAGGTTGGATCTTGCCCTAGAAACATTTTGGACAATTTTTCAAGCGAGACCAATGTGCTCAATTTATAATTTTAAGTTGAATTATTGTATGCTTTGCACATATGGAGCTCGATTGAATTCTCTGCATTGCTACCTTCCACTCCTTTTCTGATATGTTGAGTGAGTGAGAGATCCTTTTCCCATTGTCCTCTTGGATCTTTGAAAGGGAGGGATTGTAAAATTATTTTTATATATTGCAGAAATGCTGGCAGAGTCCTCGAGACTGAGCAATATTTTTTTCCAGCATAGAGGAAGGTGGGAGATGGGGAAAATCAGGCAGGATCTGTTTGACAAAGTTTCTAATTTGAAGATAGTGAAAGAAATGTGTTGCTGGAAAATTAAATTTGGAATGTAATAGTTCATACGAAGCAAAGATGTTGTCTATATAAAGATCTCTAAGCAATTTAATCCCAAATGTTTTCCAGATATTAAAAACTGCATATGTTTGCGAGGGTTGAAAAAGGTGGTTCTCATGCAGAGGTGCCACAGATAAGATTCTCCATCTTAAAATGCTTTCTACATTCGTTCCATATTCTGAGTGAGTAAAGCACAATTGGGTTATTAGTATATTGGCAATAATATTGGGGCACAAAGCAGGGAATATAGAGAAGTACTGCAGGATTTTATTTCTATTGCTGACCAAGCTTGTGTATTTTCATCTTTTTCTGTCCAGGTTTTTATAGCTTGTATGTTTGCTGCCCAGTAGTAAAACTGAAAGTTAGGTAGAGCCATGACACCTTCTGTCTTAGGTCTTTGTAGAGTTGCTCTTTGGATGCGTGGATGTTTTAGGTTCCAAATAAATGTGGTTATGGTTGAATCTAATTGCTTAAAGAATGATTTATTGATGTATATTGGAATGTTTTGAAATAAAAAGAGAAGCTTAGGCAGGATATTCATCTTAACAACGTTAATTCTTCCAGCTAGAGTGAGATGGAGGGTTGACCATCTATCCAAGTCTTGCTTAATTTTTTCCATACAGACGGCGAAATTTTGTTGATAGAGATCTATGTTTACTTGTGATATTTACCCCTAGGTATTTAAACTGATCTGCAATAATAAAAGGGAAGGTGTCCAATCTAATATTGTATGCTTGAGAATTCACTGGAAAGATCACACTTTTATTCAAATTAATTCTGAGACCAGAGGTCTTTTGAAATTCTGTAAGTGCTGTTAAGACTGCAGGCATAGTATTTTGTGGGTCTGATATATACAAAACCATATCATCTGCGTATAGAGAAATTTTCTGTTCAAGTCCTTCTCTGATAATCCTTTTATCTGATAAGCATTTCGACAGTGAACTGCCAGTGGTTCAATGGTGATTGCAAATAGCAGTGGTGACAAGGGGCGTCCTTGTCTGGTACCAAGTTTTAGTTTAAAGTAGTCTGAGTAAATGTTGTTAATACAAACTGAAGCTTCTGGATTGGTATACAGTAGTTTGATCCATGCACAAATATTCGGGCAAGTCAGTGTTTTCAATGAATTAAAGCTTTTCTGAATTGGTCCACCATTTATACATTTTGTGAGATGGCCACTCATAACTGGTTGTTCCTCCAGCCAACTCTATTTGTAAATATATGCTATTCTACGAAATATTATTTGACACTGTTGACTTCTTTGCATTATATTTTTCATGTGTTTGTTAGTTAACTTTCTGCAAATAAAGTGATTATTTTATAATTATTGAAAACAATAGGCAGTATTTCACTGAAGAGTTGCCATCTTGATTTGAACATTAAGAGCATCCTTGACTATGGCACAGGAGGGTGGATGTGGTTTTCTTCCAGCAGATGAAAATGCTAGCTGTGGACTAGGGGTGTGCGGTATGACCAAAATTCTATATCACGGTATTTTTCTAAATTATCCTGGTTTCACGGTATTCGATGGTATTTTTCTCCCCGTGCATGAGTGGATGTTAACCACATTTTCCACTGCAATTACTGGCTAAGAATAACCTATTCCACTGTGAAGAGTATTGTACATTGTACAAAAAAAAAACATTTTAATGTGCACACAAGTATTAATACAGTTTTGCATTGCCCCATAAAGTGATAGTTTTCAAGGGGGTGGCACTAATGGAGAAGGTATCACAATGCATGACAGATGCAGTCAAAATATAGAACCTTTTTATTGAACAAATTTTGCAAAAACAAACTATAATTTTTACAACATATTTTCAACCATACAAAGAGGCATTTAGACTTAGTAAAATATCCAGAAGTGCTTGTCAAAAGTTGTATTGCACTGAATAAATAGTAAATATTTTTTGTAAACCAACTACACTTTCTGTTAATGTTAACAATCTCTGTCCACTGACACGTTAGTGACTTTTTAAACAACTTTATCATCATTAAACTGCATAATATTTAAACTAATAAATAATAACAATAAAATAAATAATAGTATTATTACTGATAGTTGCACTATTACTTCAGGACTTCAAGCCCAGGTGCATTACACAGTATTCACCAAATTAAAATAAAATACAACAAGTGCAACTTGGTGATGACATCTTTACCAACTGAACCATCATTTAGGCAAACTGCATTAATATGGACCTTGCTTCAAGCTAAGCTATACTGGGAAGAAAAAAACAAACTATATGTCGAGAACAAAGTCAACATTTCCACTTTATTCTCATAGTTTACTTCATAATTAAAGTAGAATGTCGTAAACTAAACTTCTTCCTAAAATCCAATGTTTAATCAATTACTTAATTTACCCCATTATAAATTAATGCAGCACATTAAATGCTTTGTGTTACGTTCCCGACCCAGTGGTTAATCACTACGCTTCTTAAACTGACTTCCTCCGCACTAAGAGAAGACAGCGATCACCATACAGAATCCATTCACTTCATGATATTCCTGCTTTCTGAAAATTTAGAATGCTAAGATAAATACTTGATATCATTTTCATGATGAAATGCATTAAAGCAGGTATTACACATGCATGGTAGTGAGGCGGTAGTGCTGCTCCCTCACAGTAAGGGGTCCCCAGGTGTATGTTCAGTGTAGAGAACTTTATGGCAGGTGTGACGAGGCTCCAAAAAACTGGATGTATGAATAGCTATCGCACAGGTTTAACTTAAATATTGTGTAAATGTTGGGTTTGTGATCTGCTGGTCGGAGACATGAACACAGAATTCAATGCATGTTCTTCTGAGCGGGCTATCTTTATTGCATGCATGCTGTCTCTATCTGACGGAGTGTTCAGAACTTTAAAAATATCTTCGTTATACATGTTTAATTATGCCATCCATTTAGAGTTGCGCCCATCTCTGAACGAGTCGCCAGCACATCGCAGGATGAATACAAGCAAAACTTACACTGGCAGGGTCAATATAGCACAACAAAACCCCACATCCTACATGACTTTGAAAGGAAACTGAAGCACGCCGAGTAAACCCACCAGAAAAACATGCAAATGCAAGGCAGGCACGCCGCCGTGCCCCCGTATGATTAATGCATGCTTTAATGCATTTCACCATGAAAATTATATTAAGTATTTATCTTAGCATTCTATATGTTCAGAGAGCAGGAAGATCATGAAGTGAATGTATTCTGTGCGGCGATTGCTGCCGGCGCCTCCTCTTAGTGCAAGAAGAAGTCAGTTTAAGAATCACTTAACACAAAGCATTTAATGTGCTATATAACTTATGACGGGGTTTGAGAAAATCTAGTAAATTAAATATTCATTTTACAATGAAGTTTAGTTTACGATGTTCTACTTTAATGACAAATTACAAGAATAAAGTCAACATGTTGACTTTAGTCTCGTCATAAGCGTCAAAATTAAAGTGGAAATGTCGAGAATAAAGTCAACATGTCGTCACACTATTACACAGTACCCAGGTACATTACACTGTATTGAAAACAAATAAAACAAGTACAACTTGGCTTGCAGTATTATCCAGTAGTATAGAAACAGTATTTACACATCTGACCTTTTAAAACTAAAGTATCTCCAGGCGACGGACGTGACTCCTTTTTTACGGCAAATGTTCTTCTGTTCATCATGTTCAGCTTTATCGTCAGCTTCAGTTTCGGAATGTTCTCGGTCCATTTTCACCGCGCAATACCTGTGCTACCGCTACCTATTTGGTGGTGTAGCAGTGAAAAAGGTCCCCACTTGAACAGTTTCCCTCTGCGCCACGTTCCGAACGTCGTTTAGGCAATTTAAACCGGTGTTGCGGTATAAGAAAAATCCATATCATAAAAAAAATAAAAAACGGTTTTCGGTATGAACCGGTATACCGCCCAGCACTACTGTGGACATTAATAGGCTGGATAACTGGCACCATTCCTTTGCTTCTTCGTCTGTGACTGGCTCAATGAATGTAGAATGGTGTTCCTTTTACATTATGATCTTAGACCTTTTTGGTGTTTCTGAATCTGACGTTAATTTTTCATTTAATATTTGTTTTCTTATTTATGACTTTTTTTTCCCTCCATGTTGTATTTTATGGGTGCCACTATTTTGTGGATGTCTGCTTTCATGCTGCTAGGGAAAAATTCATTGAAAGCATGCAATGTGTTTTATCAAAAACATGATAGTATAAAGTTCAGAGCTGTGCACTTCTAGTCATCAGAGATCCCCCAGGAATTGTGTACAGCTATTAGCTAAAACAAAAAGATGCAATTATGGCTCACAAATTTTGGATCATTCTGTTGACAAAGACTTGGATCTGTCAAAATAGCCACAACACAAAACTACATTTTTTTTCTGTTTTAGAACTTTGGCACGATATTGTGACTAAAATTTAATCTTTTATTTCCATTTTAAAACCAAAACTGCTTCATGGTAATCAAAGCAGAATTTGGGCTTGACATATTAATACAGACTGCTTAATCCTGCTGTGAAGACTTTATCCATTTTCCCTCCTATTATAAATTTAGCACAAGAATTGATTCAACTTTTATTTCTCAATAGCTGGCCTTGCTCTTTACTGATAAACGCATCAGATCCATCTGAACACCGGGTCACGGGGGTCTGCTGCAGCCAATCCCAGCCAACACAGGGCACAAGGCAGGAACCAATCCCGGGCAGGGTGCCAACCCACCGCAGTTATTGGATAACGTTCCAATGCTAATTCACTTACACTGGTGATCTTAGTGTTCACACTTGCTGTGGTGATTTTAATTCCTATTTGCTGTTGTGAGAAGCAGCCCGGACACAGACAGACGGACATCGTTATATCACCCAACACACGTTTATGATTTGCACTATTTACAGAAGTTACTGCACAAACCCAGCACCTCCAGCACCAGTCCCCCAAAGTCCAGGCCTCTCCTTCCAGTGCCTTCCTTCTTCAGGCTGCCTCCATTCCTTGCCTCCGAGACTTACGTCCACCTCCACCTGACTCCAGTCCATCTCTGAAGGGAGGCGGCCCCTTTAAATAAGCATCCGGATGTGCTCCAGGTGTGTCTCCGGCAATCTTCCACCGACATGCCCCAGTGTGGCGGAAGTGCCGGCTGTATCCCCGGAAGCACACTGTACAAGACTGAATATTACAAAAAATACAAGCAGCTGTATTTGATGAGTTTATAGTTGATAAGTATGCTTCGGTTGTTAATCCTGCTTATGTATGAATGGCTCTTAAGGGGACAATATTAGGAAATCCATTCCCAGACAGGTTTATCCATTCACGGGAATTTGGGAATCCCACATGTCATTCCTGGGAATCCCGGGCTCCTGGGAATTGCACCGTGCATGGGCATCTCACATGTGAACGGTTTTAGAACGAGCAACACTTATTTTTAATAAAACTACTGCAATATGTTGACACCAATAAAAGACTAACCTTCACTACAAGCAGTTCATGCTGTCATATAAGTATATGTATCTAGTTAGTTGTAATAAGAGCGTAGAAAGCACAATGTTTCGAGCGTGCGTTTGTCCAGGCGAGAGCGCACCTTCATGCAGAGTACGCCAGCCGCTGAGAAAGCACGCTCTGCCTCCACTGAAGTAGGCATCACAGTCATCAGATACTGATACACTTGTTCTGAACAACGCCCGCGCTTGCCGTTGCTCTGAAACACCGCCGTTTTAGCTTTAACTGATGCATCTAGTTTCTTGTCATTATTCTGTGATGGCAAGTTTCTTAGCACAGATAATGCGGATGCAACAGACTGACGCATTGCAATTTCGAGTTGCTGTTCAAAGCCGTCAACAGCACAGACGTCAATGAACTCTGCCCTGTCCTGGCATTCATGCGCTGCAAAGTGCAGACTCCTCCCAGTCCACTGTGCTCAGTCAACCGGGAGATTGACTGCTACTGGTCTGTTGTTGACTGAATTAATCGGCAATACAGTACACCGTGGGCCAAAAAACCATGCCACTTAATTATTTTCAACTATAATACTGTTATTTCTTGATCGATTTTTACACTTTTACATGCTATATATGCAAGCTTGGCCATTCCCGTTTTCCCGGGAATTTCAGCAGTTTCCCTAAACAATACTGGATTTTGTTGTTCGCTTCTCATCAGTCTTGGCTAGAGTGCTGGAATAGAATCAAGGAGCTGAAGTTCTGTCTTGCATATTTGAAAGAAGTCTTATGGCAGACCAGGATCATTAATTGCTCATTAGTTACACTTGCTCTGAATTTAAATACCTGCTCATGCAAAAGGCACAATTTGAGACTCATTGTACCAGGACACATTATTATGCTTACAGCGCTAAGTACAGTTAATGTTTAGCTTTTAAACTACTAAGAAATGAGGTCTTTGTATCCATGTTGACTATTAATAACGAAGTTCACACCCTCACTAATAACTCTTGAATTAGTTATTTTCTTAATTTTATTTTGACCGTCACCATATGATTTTAAATTTATTTCTAAACAAACTCTCTTGCCAGTTAACATAATGTCCATGTTAGATTTTCATGTTTCTTTGCTTGAGCTGAAGGAGACACTTTATTTGATGAACCTTCAAAGGTTTGTAGGTCCTAATGGCTTGCACCCTTCATTACTCTTAGCCTTCTGGAGTCGTCTTGCATCTCCTCTTTGCAGATGTTGAATTGTGCTATATTCTTATCTACATTGCATTCCTATGTAGTCAGATATAATCACTCTTCTTAAACAGTGTAATAATCACAAAGACTGATCTAGCTATCACCCTGTTTCTCTCATTTACTCTAATGCAAAGTTTTCAACATAAGCAATTACAATAAGAATGTTGCAAACTAATTTGTGTAATTCCTCTAGGCCCATTAGGCTTCAGACAGCTGCTACATATCGTGTACTACTAGTTCACTAAAATCAGCCCTATCAATTGATGCAGAAAAAGCTTTTGATTGAATGGACTTGTTATACCTATGGTAGGTTATGAATCAAATGTATTTTGAGGTGAGTTTCATTATCAAAAGCTTAAAACAGGGCCATAATTCTTGCTAACTTGATTTTTTCTTAGTAATTCCTAAATAGTAAACGAGTCAGGCATGGATGGTCCAGTCTTGCCCTTTTAACTTTAATCTTTCTCTCTCTCTCTCGAACCACTTGCCACTGTTTCTGCTATAATGATCTGATCTATTATATTCAGTGCATGCCTCCTACCATAAAATATCACTTTATGCAGAAGACACACTATTTCTTGGAAATGCTTCCCTTGACCTTGCGCATACTATGACGTAGTTTTACCATCTTTGAAAATTTAGCATGCTATAAGATTAGTTAGACACAATCTGCCTTTCTTCCCCTGAATTATCTTGTGTCAACAAACTGTCTTCCCCTCCTCTATTACGTTGACCAAGTCAAGCAAATATATCAGCCTGATGTTCTCCACTTAGTCTCAGATTTAATCATTTCAAATCATCATAGTGTTCTTTTAAATGCTAAAATGTCATTAACATCATGGACTTCCATTTACTTCTCATTTTGCCTCCGATTAATTATTATTAAAATAAATGTATGTGCCTTGGTTTAATTTTGTTAATGCAATGGTACACCTTCTCCACCAGTCAGATATTGGTTAGAGGTTTTTAAGACCTGCCTGGAAATTATTAGATTCCTCATGCTAACCCTCATGGCTTACCATTAAATCTAACTTGGTGGCTTTCAAATCTCTTTCATATCCCTTACTTTAAGAGTTTGATGAATGAAGAGAATGAGACAGAAGAAAGGTTGGATGATACTACTCCTTTATCAGGTATATGCCTGAAGATGAGTAGGCATAGGGGGTAAGCAGGTGTGAGATGGGTGAGGAAAGAAATGATCAATGCCATTAGGAAGGAAATGATTAAATGAATCATAGCAACTAAATGGAATCGATCATCCTCTGCATTTAAATTTGAGAACTAAAAGGTAAAATGCAGAGTTTATGAAGAATTAGACTCAACATATTGTATTCTTAGAAACAAAAATACATTATTATATAATGAAATTTTTAATTATACAGTTTTGAATTTGCATTTCGCAAAGAGCAATGAGATATAGAAATCTGTGCAAGGTATAGAGTAGGGATGTAAACTAAAGTAAAAGTACATTTTATAAACAAGACACATGGGTGCCTCTGTTCATCACAATTGTATATTCCTTCTCACATCTGACTTGAAACCGTCTTCATTTTTTTCTTTCTTGGATATTGCAGCTGGTTAGGAAAACTACCAACAGTCACAGGCTGAAATCCGCAGATGAAGGCATCTCCTTCATTAGGCTATCACATCTTTGGTATCATGCTAAAACACTATGGTTCTTTATGCCAGTGTGGCATGTCCTTTTGCCTTTTTTTCTTGGGTCATTATGAGGAGCCACTGTGAATGGTCAACAAAGTAGGTCTTAGCAATCTTTTGAGCTGATCTTTCTACAATGGCTGCCTTTAGCTTGAAAAGTGAAATAAACATTAATTTTTCTTTTTCTTCCCCAAGATGCTTCTCTGTAGCAAAAAGAGCTTTTATTTTTGTGTGATTTAATGTTTGAAAAAATCAACATGATTACTTTGATTAAAGTGGAATTTTTGATAAATAATTAATAGAATTTAGCAGGGTTCCACTTATGTACATTCGGGTCCATAAGTATTTGAACAGTGACACTATTTTCATAATTTTGGCTCTGTACACCACCACAATGGATTTGAAACATAGAAATCAATTTGTGATAGAAGTATAAACTTTCACCTTTAATTGAAGGGGTTTAACAAAAATGAGCTGTTTAGAAGAGAGACATTTTTATACATGATCCCTCTATTTTCAGGGGAACAAAAGTATTTGGATAAACTAAATAATCATAAATAAAAGGGTTATTTTCAATATTTGGTTAAAAATCCTTTACTGTCAATGACTGCCTGAAGTCTGAAACCTCTCCAAGTACTAGGTTTCCACCCTAGAGATACTTTGCCAGGCCTTTACTGCATCTGTCTTCAGTTGCTGCTTGCTCATTGGACTTTCTGCCATCAGTTCTATCTTCAGCAATTGAAGTGCTTGCCCAGTTGGTTAGAAGTCAATTAATTGATTTTTGTCATTAAAGAATATTGTACTACTTTGGCTTGAAAAGCACTTGGTTTGCTTTTGTAGCATGTTTTGGCTCTTTGTCCATCTATACTGTGAAAAGTCATCCTATCAGTTTTGAAGTATTCAGAATTCATCCTGCTGCTTCTGCCAGCAGTCATATCATTAATAAATACTAATGACCAACTTCCACTGGCAGTCAGGCATTCCCATGCCATAACACTGCCTGCACCATGGTTCACAGATGATGTGGTATACATCAGATCATGAACCGTTTATTCTCTTCTCCATACTCCTCTTTCTAATATTTTGGTATATAATGATCTTAGTTTCCTTTGTCCAAAGAAAATTGTTCCAGAACTGGACAGGCTTTTAAGAAATGTTTTCTGGCATAGTCTAATCTGTTCTTCCTTTGCTTGAGTTTTTTCTCTTAATTGTAGACGTTTTGGCAATGATAGGTCTACTTTCCGGAGAGTGTTCTTGGTTTGGCTAAATGTAGTGAAGCGGTTCTTCTTCACCAAGGACAGAATTCTGCAATCATCCAGCACAGCTGTCTTCTGTGGTTTTCTGGAATCAATTCCAGACCTTTTACCTGCTTAATAGTTAATGATATAATGAGGGAATTGCTCCCAACTGGCTATGAAACAGGTTGTCGGTATACTTCTCTGTATACTTTGAGCTCCTGGAAATGGGGGTGCTGTGCAGAAAAATGGGTCATTCCTGAACGGCTTATGTGATATTTTTGGTATGCTCCCAACGTCGTCCTCCTTAAATTAAAGCTGAACATTTACACTTCAGTCACATAATGATTGCTTTATTTTAAATCCATTGTGATGGCTTAGAGTCAAAATTATGAAAATTGTGTCACTGTCAAAATGCGTATGGACATGACTTTATATACACTGCATTTTACGAGTAAACATTTAACAAAATAAGTGAAATATTTAAATATTGCGTAAGCATGGACAAAAATGTGTTTTCCATAATTTCTAACGTTATTAACCTACTTCTCCCTTGTTCATAAAAACATATATAGCAGATTTATGAAGGAGTTATGCCTCTTCTGTGCATATGCTGTTCTGTGTGCTTGTAGCTGAAAAGTGTCTTTTGTGCTTAGCTGCGCTGGCTGCAGAGGAGTTTGGCTTTGAACAATTTCATTCAAATATTCAGTAAGTAACCAGTTCAATTTTTTTGTACCCATTTTTTGTTTTTGTCTTGTGCTCATGCATGGGTGATTGAAATTTTAAAAAATGCAACATAACAGTTTGGGCATTAATCATTTTACTGGTAATTTATCATTTTAAATGTAAATTAAGCACATACAGCATTACAACAATAAACATTTCCGGATTGTTTTTAAAAATTGAATGTGATATACACTATGTAATATTAAGTATTAAATTCTATGTTTTGTGCTTATATTTGATTACTGTATGTGGCATTTGTGTGTTTGCTTCTTAAGATCAGATTCATTAAAGGGCAAAAGGGCCACATTCACACTTTGTTTAAGCCTGCAGTGCTTCTGCTTCAATTGAAATTGTCAGGTTTTAAATAATAAAGTATTGAAAAGCATAACACTTCAAAAACGTCTGATTAGACTCAAACTGCATATATAAATTGCTGCAATTAAAATGTGACAAACACTCTATAATCTTTACAAAGTGTATTTGCCTGCATTATGATAAATGCATACTGTGAATGTTTAAAGGAAACTAAATAATGTAAAAAGTTTTCAACTTACAAATGACAATATGCATCAATATTGGCTTTCATTCAATGTTTACTTGAGCCAAAATTTATCTCAAAATTTCATTTAAAGTTTCACTTAATTTATTGATTCAAAATGGTATTTTTCTTAATTGTATTGTGTGTTTTGGTTAAGACTGGTTAAAATCTAAATAAATGATTATTTAATGTTTTTTAGTGCAATTTTACAGTACTTTAAATATTTTTAAGTAGTAATAAATAATAATACATTTTATTTATATAGCACCTTTCCCATACAGAGTAGCAGGATTCTTTATTCTGTCATCAACAGTATATTCTATTTTTACTTTTTTTTTTTTTTTTTTTTTTTTTTGCTGTTGCCATTTATATTTCTTACCATAATTTCATTTTTTAATGGCGGTTAGCTAACACATTTATTGAATGCAACCTGGTGCCTGTTTAAACAACTAATCCTTCGCCATTTCTTTTATTTTTGTAGATTTTACTGTTCTGTAACTTGTTTGAAGTTTAGTTAGATTTAATTTGTTATGACTTAATGAAGTTTTCCACCGAAAAATTTTTTTATGTTCCCCAATATGGTTTGTAATGATGGCCAATAGCTTTATTATGCAGGAAGACATGAAATTTCTAACAAAATTTATACTTAATGTAAGGGAGCAATGACTAATGCCGGGGAAAAGTAAACAATATCAAAACATCCATTGGGGAACTCGTATAACTTGTGTTGCATAATCCACATGAAGTCACCCAATGTGTACTCAGAATGTGCAAAATGTATACATTTTTTGCTAAAATGTGTGTAAAACACATGTGTGTGTAAAACTGATTCTTCAGGTAAAATAAAAGCAGCCCTGACCCGGGACTCCTTTACACAGGATCAGACTTTGGAATTGAAAGCCCCCCCTCTCCCCCCCATACATTGGACAACTTTCCAGTCTTCAATTCAAAAGCACAACCCAGTGTAAAAAGGTTTTGGGTTATGGGCTATTTTTGTTTTAGCAGAGGAATCGATTTAAAAGTATTTGGGGGGGGGGGGGGGGGAAACGCATGTATTTTACACATTTCGAGCATAAAACTGGATGAACTGGCATGGATTATGAAATGTGATTAAGATTTTTATCCATAGACGTTTTGATATTTTTACCTGTAGTCCAGTATTGGTGACCACCTGCTTCCATTAAAACAAATACTTTGTTAGCTCCATTCGGTGTGAAAACATGAACTTAAAACATTTTTCTCACATGAGGTAAGTAACATTTTAAAAAAATCCCTTTTGAGTGGAGTATTCTTTTTAGGCATAAATATTTAGAATTTTTTAATTGAACAATCATTGGAATTTGACATTTTTAAACTATAACCATATATTTAATTGTTCATTTCATTAATTAGTTAAAAGGTATAAGTATTTAGTGGAGTATTCTTTTTAACCATTAATAGAAAGTAGAGGTTTTCTGTGAGCACTATGATCAGCAGAGTTTTGGCGTGCACCCTTCAATTTCTACCAAAAAAGATCTTAACACAATTGCCTAATATTTCTAAGTGTTCAAGTAATTGTAACTTTGTTGAATTTCTATATTTTATCTGTGTCAATAAGGATTGTATCGGGGTATTATATTCCATAAGATTCTAAATTGGCCTGATATGAGTGTGTTGAGGGGTTAAATGTGTCTTGTGATAGAATCATGTTGTCATGCAAGCATAGAAGTGTTTGTTTCTCTGCCTCATATAATATATTAAAGTGGATGGGTAGTGTATATGGCAGCCTTCTTGCTTTCATTGTGCATAGTTTTTCAAAACCAATTCAGATGCAGATATGTTAAAAAATTCCAGTACTGATCAACATCTCTGTGCTTATCCCATTGTATATCTAAGTGTCCTTATTCTGCCCAAATTTCAATTATAAATGAAAAATTTAATTTTACTTTAATTGGTGGAGAACTTCAGGTTTTTTTCCTCTTTATTTTTGTAGAATACTTTTTCAATATATATAATAAAGAAGAAAAAGTTATAACCATTTTAACTTTTGTAACTGTCCTAGATATTGGAGCTATTCAAACAACCTACGCTAAGTAAAATTATTGTTGTATATTTAAAAAAAAAAAACAAAAAAAAAAAAAAAAAACTTTCCCAAGGTTAGTCAACAATAATACACACAGTCATCAATACCTTTCTGGCAGCATTTACCTATACTTCCCCAATGTTACCCCAGTTTCTTTTCCATGAATTGAGTTTATACACAAATTTATACTCTTAAAACTAAATCGACAGAATGTAATACATTTCTTTAATGATTCATAGTTGTTTGTAACTAAGAGCTGCAGTATTATGTGTGATTTTTACTTAGAAGTAAGGTGGTTCCATGAGTAGTCCAAGCTAGAACACCCAAACTATGAACACTGAAATACGATTATGGTGTTTATTTTTATTCACTTACTGTGATGGTGTGGGTTGGCTTCACACTACTGGTCCCATCCAGGAGCCTTTTGAACCCGCCACTGACAATAACGTAATCAAGGGATGAGCCGGGCAAATGAAGACATGAGCACATAGCAAAGTGTAGGTGCAAAGGTGAAATAGTGCTTCTATTAAACAATCCAAACAATCCGTGTCAAAATAAATAGCACAGTGCTTTTTCCATAAATAAATAAAAAATCCATATACAGTGGTGTGAAAAACTATTTGCCCCCTTCCTGATTTCTTATTCTTTTGCATGTTTGTCACACAAAATGTTTCTGATCATCAAACATATTTAACCATTAGTCAAATATAACACAAGTAAACACAAAATGCAGTTTTTAAATGATGGTTTTTATTATTTAGGGAGAAAAAAAATCCAAACCTACATGGCCCTGTGTGAAAAAGTAATTGCCCCCTTGTTAAAAAATAACCTAACTGTGGTGTATCACACCTGAGTTCAATTTCCGTAGCCACCCCCAGGCCTGATTACTGCCACACCTGTTTCAATCAAGAAATCACTTAAATAGGAGCTGCCTGACACAGAGAAGTAGACCAAAAGCACCTCAAAAGCTAGACATCATGCCAAGATCCAAAGAAATTCAGGAACAAATGAGAACAGAAGTAATTGAGATCTATCAGTCTGGTAAAGGTTATAAAGCCATTTCTAAAGCTTTGGGACTCCAGCGAACCACAGTGAGAGCCATTATCCACAAATGGCAAAAACATGGAACAGTGGTGAACCTTCCCAGGAGTGGCCGGCCGACCAAAATTCCCCCAAGAGCGCAGAGACGACTCATCCGAGAGGTCACAAAAGACCCCAGGACAACGTCTAAAGAACTGCAGGCCTCACTTGCCTCAATTAAGGTCAGTGTTCACGACTCCACCATAAGAAAGAGACTGGGCAAAAACAGCCTACATGGCAGATTTCCAAGACGCAAACCACTGTTAAGCAAAAAGAACATTAGGGCTCGTCTCAATTTTGCTAAGAAACATCTCAATGATTGCCAAGACTTTTGGGAAAATACCTTGTGGACTGATGAGTCAAAAGTTGAACTTTTTGGAAGGCAAATGTCCCGTTACATCTGGCGTAAAAGGAACACAGCATTTCAGAAAAAGAACATCATACCAACAGTAAAATATGGTGGTGGTAGTGTGATGGTCTGGGGTTGTTTTGCTGCTTCAGGACCTGGAAGGCTTGCTGTGATAGATGGAACCATGAATTCTACTGTCTACCAAAAAATCCTGAAGGAGAATGTCCGGCCATCTGTTCGTCAACTCAAGCTGAAGCGATCTTGGGTGCTGCAACAGGACAATCACCCAAAACACACCAGCAAATCCACCTGAAGAAAAACAAAATGAAGACTTTGGAGTGGCCTAGTCAAAGTCCTGACCTGAATCCAATTGAGATGCTATGGCATGACCTTAAAAAGGCGGTTCATGCTAGAAAACCCTCAAATAAAGCTGAATTACAACAATTTTGCAAAGATGAGTGGGCCAAAATTCCTCCAGAGCGCTGTAAAAGACTCATTGCAAGTTATCGCAAACGCTTGATTGCAGTTATTGCTGCTAAGGGTGGCCCAACCAGTTATTAGGTTCAGGGGGCAATTACTTTTTCACACAGGGCCATGTAGGTTTGGATTTTTTTTTCTCCCTAAATAATAAAAACCACCATTTACAAACTGCATTTTGTGTTTACTTGTGTTATATTTGACTAATGGTTAAATGTGTTTGATGATCAGAAACATTTTGTGTGACAAACATGCAAAAGAATAAGAAATCAGGAAGGGGGCAAATAGTTTTTCACACCACTGTAAATAAACTCTGTCCATGTGCAGGTTAAAACAAAGGCAAAACATAATTCCTTAAAATTGATGTTAAAAACTCCCAAGGCAGTACCTGGTGCAGCCTTTTGAACATGACGTTTCCTTTGCTGCAAGATGCCCATCCGACATACACAGTCATCCAATTACAGGTCTGGGTCTCTCTTGTTCCATGGCTTCCATCAGGGTTCCAATCTGGACCTCAGCTTGAGAAGGCTTAGGTCCCTGTGGCCATCTATGGCCCCAATAGAGCTCCCTGTCCAAGCCTCCTCAACTCTCGCTGCCTTCCTGGACTTCCCACGGCAAGTCTCACCAACGGGTTACTCCAGCTCCAAGATCACTCAGCTGGAGTAGCCTTCTCCAGCCCCTTGTGCGTTGGCTGCATGCTCCCCAAGGAACTCTCCTTCCAGCTCCCTTCTCTCTGTGTCATCGGTGCTCTGTCCCATCTTCTTGCCTGCTTCTCTCTTCTTTCTTTAATCTCCTTTCTGTTCTTCCTTTCTCTTTCATTTCTCATTTTTTCTGCCGTGCCGCCACCCATTTTATCTTCCTCTGTGGACACAGTACATTGATCATGAACTGTGGAAAGCCAACGAAGCAATTACAACAGAACATACCCTCCTGTTCTCAATCACCCCAACAACCTCCTGCAGCCATGCAATCAAGCATACTGCTTAGCTGTAGGCCTGTTATACCACACACCTTCCCCATCTTATGCCTGTAGTTGCACAGGAATGGCTCATGCCTCAACCAGCCCAGTGCAACTGGTAGCCCAGATCTGTGATGCAGGGCAACTTTTCAAATAAATAATTGCTTCCCCGTAAGGGTGCAGGACTCCAATTAAGGGCAGGTGTGCGTGAGCGCATGTTGATCCACAGTTACTTGATTGTGCCGCACACACATGCATAGGAGGGTGGATCAATCGGGTACCTCAATGGGGCCGCAGAGGAAACTGCTTCTCGCACCTGCACCCAATTAGGCAGCAGAAATAAAAGGAACCTACATGGGACAGAAGGGGGACAAAAGGAAAGGAGAGCTTTGAGAGAGTGGAGGTTAAAGGGGAGAGGAGAATGTTGGTGCAATCAAAAAGAAGCAAATGGACGGTAATGAAGCCCCGGGTGAGTAGCGTGTGGCTGGCGCTTGAGGGGGCGGAGCGTTGCTGTTGTTGAGCACGGGAGTAGGAGCAACGCATTAGTCTACAGGACTTCCCTGCAAGGCTGGTGAGGGCAGTGGGAATCAAGGTAATGGAGGCTCGGTGGTACCACGTGGATCACCAAGGGATGGATGCGTGGCGAGGACATGAGCAGGACTGAAGGTTCTCTGTGCCTTTTGGAAGACGTCTCTTTGTGCTGCGAGATCTGACTAGGATAAGCCAGAGAGACATCCATTTTAAAGGGAAGCACCAGGCACTGAGTTTTTAGAGAAGATTTCTGCCATGTTTTAACCTCGTGTGTTTTGGATTTATTTGAAGTTTAACCTCCACATTGTTATTTTATGGATTACTTATTTATAGTAGATGGAGCGCTGCACTTTAACCAAAAACAAATCAGTATGCAAATTAGTTTTAAATAAAAGCTCTTTGGCACATTTTGGACCTACCCCTTGTCTGCCTGACTTATCTTGGCAACTTTATCAACACTGACAGGTTCAAGAGGCTCTTGGAAGGAACTGGAAGCATGGAGCTAACCTGCATGGTCACACATCTACAAGTTCATTTAAAAAAAAAAAAAAAAAACACCATCAAACAAATAAAATAACACCAAGTAAAATGAAGAACTATCCATCCATCCATTATCCACTGCTTATCCGAGGTCAGGTCGTGGGGGCAGCAGCCTAAGCAGGGAAGCCCAGACCTCCCTCTCCAAGGCCACCTCCTCCAGCTCCTCTGGGAGGACCCCGAGGTGTTCCAAGGCCAGCCAGGAGAATAATCCCTCCAGCGTGTCCTGGGTCTGCCCCATGGCCTTCTACCGGTGGGGCATGCCTAGAACACCCCCCCCAGGGGAGGCGTCCAGGGGGCATCCTAACCAGATGCCCGAACCACCTCAACTGACTCCTTTCAATGCAGAGAAGCAGCAACTCTACTCTGAGTCTCTCCCGGATAATTGAACTCCTCACCCTATCTCTAAGGGAAAGTCCAGCCACCCTGCGGAGAAAACTCATTTCGGCCGCTTGTATCCGCGATCTTACTTTTTCGGTCACTACCCAAAGCTCGTGGCCATAGGTGAGTGTAGGAACGTAGATCGACTGGTAAATCAACAGCCTCGCCTTTTGGCTCAGCTCTCTCTTCACCACGACGGACCATTGCAGAGCCCGCATTACTGCGGATGCTGCACCGATCCGTCTGTCAACCTCCCGCTCCATTCTTCCCTCACTCGTGAACAAGACCCCGAGATACTTGAACTCCTCCACTTGAGGCAGTACTGTGTTCCCAACCCGGAGAGAGCATTCCACCCTTTTCCGGACGAGAACCACGGCCTCGATTTAGAGGTGCTGACTCTCATCCCTGCTGCTTCGCACCGCTCCAGTGAGAGCTGGAGGTCACTGTCTGATGAAGCCAACAGAACCACGTAATCCGCAAATAGCAGAGACGAGATTCTGAGGTCACCAAACAAGACCCCCTCCGCTCCTTGGCTGCGCCTAGAAATTCTGTCCATATAACTTAAGAACAGATTCTATGACAAAGGGCAGCCCTGGCGGAGTCCAACCACAACAGGAAGCGAGTCCGACTTATTACCGGCAATGCGGACCAAGCTCCTGCTCCTCCTGTACAGGGACTGGATGGCTCGTAACAATGAGCCTTGTACCCCGTACTCTTGGAGCACACCCCACAGGATGCTTCAAGGGACACGGTCAAATGCCTTCTCCTAATCCACAAAACACATGTGGACTGGTTTTGGCAAACTCCCATGCCCCTCCAGGATCCTGGCCAGGGTGTAGAGCTGGTCCAGTGTTCCACGGCCGGGACGGAATCCACATTGTTACTCTTGAATCCAAGATTCAACCATTGACCGAACTCTCTTCTCCAGCGCCCCTGAATAGACCTTACCATGGAGGCTGAGGAGTGTGATCCTCCTAAAGTTGGAGCACATCCTCCGGTCACCCTTCTTAAAAAGGGGAACCACCACCACCCCGGTTTGCCAATCCAGAGGCACTGCCCCCGATGTCCATGCGATGTTGCAGAGACGTGTCAACCAGGACAGCCCCACAACATCCAGAGCCTTGAGGAACCCAGGGTGAACCTCATCCATCCCAGGGGCTCTGCCACCTTGGAGCTTTTTAACTACCTCGGTGACCTCAGCCCCTGTTATGGACAGCCCCCCCCCCCGGAGTCCTCTAGCTCTACTTCCTCTAGGGAAGACATGCGCATGGGATTGAGAAGATTCTCGAAGTATTCCTTCCACCAGTCAATAACGTCTGCAGTTGAAGTCGGCAGGGACCCATCTCCACTGTACACAGTGTTGGTGGAGCACCGCTTTCCCCTCCTGAGGCACCTGATGGTTTGCCAGAACCTTCTTGGTGCCGACTGAAAGTCGTTTTCCATGACTTCCCCAAACTCCTCCCATGCCCGAGTTTTTGCCTCTGCAACAGCCGATGCCGCCACACGTTTGGCCAGCCGGTACTCCTCAGCTGCCTCTGGAGTCCCACTGGTCAACCCGACCCGATAGGACTCTTTCTTTAGCTTGACGGCCTCTCAAACCTTAGGTGTCCACCACTGGGTTCGTGGATTGACGCCACGAGAGGCACCGACAACCTTGCGGCCACAATGGAGGCTTGGAACATGGCCCATTCAGACTCTTTGTCCTTCGCCTCCCTCGGAATGAGGTTGAAGTTCTGCCGGAGGTGGCAGTTAAAGATCTTTCTGACCGGTTCCTTCGCCAGATGTTCCCAGCAGACCCTCATTATTCGTTTGGGTCTGCCTGGTCTGTCCGGCAGCCTCTCCCGCCATCTGATCCAACTTACCACCAGGTAAGTTGACAGCTCAGCCCCTCTCTTCACCAGAGTGTCCAAGACATAAGGTCGCAGATCTGATGACATGATTATAAAGTCAATCATCGAGCTGTGACCTTGGACGTCCTGGTGCCAAGTGCACTTATGGACACCCTTATGCTCGAACATGGTGTTCGTTATGGACAATCCATGGCCAGCACAGAAGTCCAACAACTGAACACCACTCGAGTTTAGATCAGGGAGGCCTCGCAGCACCTCTTCCAGGGACTCTAAGAAGGCTGGGTACTCTGAACTGCTGTTTGGTGCATAAGTGCAAACAGTCAGAGTCCTTCCCCCAACTTGAAGGCATAGGGAAACGACCCTCTCGTCCAACGGGGAGAACCCCAACGTACAGTGTGAATTTCCCCTTGGGATTAATAAAGTATCTATCTCTCTATATCTATCTACAGGCCTCGAGCCGGGGGGCCATAAGCAAGCCCACCCCTGCCCAACACCTCTCACCCACAGCAACTCCAGAGTGGAACAAAGTCCAGCCTCTCTCAAGAGGAATGGTTCCAGAGCCCAGACCATGCGTAGAGGTGAGCCCGACTATATCTAGCCGGTACCTCTCAACCTCTCGCACCAGTTCAAGCTCCTTCCCCACCACAGAGGTAACATTCCATGTCCCAAAAGCCAGTTTTGGCAACCAAGGGTTGGAAGAAAGAAAGCGGAACCACGTTGCTCCTTTAGGCTGAGCCCGGCTGGGCCCCGTGGTCAAAGGTCTAAAATGAGGAACTATCTATAGTCAAATTGGGAAGTATTGCAGCTAGGCCTGGGCAATATATTGACTTTTTGAATACAGTTGATATTTAAGAAAAATTGATTTGTAAAACCCAATATCACAATATTCAATAGTTTGATTTCGCACAACTTCTTGAACTTTATATAAAAAAAAAAAAAAAAAAAATCCACAAAATCTCCAACACTCTTTTGATGCTAGAGCTCTGCCCATTTTGCCTGTTGGTGAAATGGAGCGAGGATCAGAAGAGGGAAAGTTTATAAGATCACATAGGGTTAGCCCTGCTGTTTGAGAATGGTTTGGCGTTGCCCAGGATGACAGTTTATGCAGTGCAACATTTAAATATAAAACCTGTTACTGCATATGAAGGGGCCATTCAGGCACATGTCACACTTGCAGCTTGTCCTTCTGCATCACAGGCAAAGCGGGTCCCTGATAAGGAAAGCTCCACAAAATTTTCTTGATTCCTTTACATGCCCTATGAGTGGAACTGCAGCAGGTGGAAGGAGGTAATTACTAAGATTGCACCCTAAAAATGCTCATACTTCCAATTGTTGGAGAAATACTGTACACTAACCACTGATTTACATTGCACAAATACTTTTTAAACTTACACTTTTACTGTAAAACTTCAGTAAAATAATTTTTTGTTAGTTATATCGTGACAACTCAATGTATAACTGCCCGTGAATGAATATAGTTTCTTTCTCTCTAATAAATAAACCAACTTTTTTGAATGTTTGTCCCTGTGATTTGTTAATTGTCATAGCAAAAGCTATTCTAACGGGGAAAATGTAAACGTTTTAATATGAATGGCATATCAAGAGCTCCTTTGGTGTCTAGTGTTATCTGTTGAAGATGTACTACATTACCTTTCTTGTCACCTGTTAAAATTTTAGATGTCAGAATTGTTTGACCTATTCTGAATACAACTAATTTTGTCCTATTGCATAGCCCATCACTTAGACACAAATTACGCAATAGCATTACTATACATCATCCTTTCAACGGTAATTCGGCCAGTGGAAGACCGGACGGTGTTAACGATTGTAGATATTCTAAGTGATATTGTAAGTTGATGTTTTCATCTTCCGCACAATCACCACCAACTGTTTCAGCATAGTCTATTGATCCGCATTTAACCAATGTTCACGTTAATTAATTTGACTTCATCGTTTCTTGGGGCTAGGATATCCTGTGTACTCATTTCTTCTGTTGATAACCCTTCAGGATGAAATTCTTCAATAAGATTTGAAAATGGTTGAGAGGAGGGCAGGACTTGAGATGAGACTATTGCCAAGAGATTTTTTCAATATTTTTCTTTTATAATAGAGAGATGTATAATGCATTCATTTTCCATTAACATCTATAAATATGTTATCCTGTTGATCTGTGAATCTGTTAGGATTACTGGAGGAAATCAAATATACAACCATTTTACTTGGTGAGCACAGGTTAGTAAAAGGGCAATAAAATAAAAATTGATGACATAAAAATCTAGAATAACATTATATAATGACCCAGTTCTGGATTAAGCTGGTTAGAAAATGACAGGACATGAATTATCTTACTCTTCATTGGGATTGAAAGTTGAAGTAAAGTTCCATGGATAAGTGAAACTACTTCATTTCCACCAAAATTTCACTGTCCTCCTCAGAATTGCCCCTTGCAGATTCTTCCCTGGCTTTTTCCTATGTAAAGTACCTATCCACTGTAGAGAAATTAGGATTCAAAATGCTGTTAAGGACACTGGATGCAAAATACTCATTGTCCAACTACAAATACAGTACTGTGCCAGAGAATGTTACAAATACTCAAACCCATCTTAGTCTATTACAGATGATAAAGCAGGTATATGTAACTACATAATTTGGAAATTTTGCGAATGATGTAAATTATTAAACAATGTATGTATACTATATTTATGTACATTAATTAAGATCTATGATTTACTATGGTAATAAATCGAGAACTTTATTTTTCCCCCATATAAAACTGTCAAACAGAGTGAGCTGTGTTTTCTGACTGACAAAGAATACACCAAAGCAGGGAAGGTGTTGAATACAATACAATGCATACCATGAAAGTTCAAAAATAATTAGAGGAGATATGAGACAAGCAAAAATGGTTTGAGAGAATGTTGTTTAAGCAGTTTTCTTTGAGGCACAGCAATTCATGAGATTGTTAAATTTTGAAGAAAAAATATTTTCATTAATATTCCATTATTATTGTAGTAAAATAAATTGGAGTTTGAGAACATATCAAGATATATCGAATATCACATTTTGGGTTAACATATTTGAAATATCAATTTATGTCCATATCAGTCAGGCCTAATTCCAGCTCAAATGTGTTGTATTTTATTGAGGTTTTAGATGCTTGTACCTTGTTAAATTTATGTTTTTGTATTAAGTTATTCTGTTGTTAGTTGTTTATAATATGGGGTGGGGGTGAACTGAGGATTCTGGTGTGTGTTCAGACCATAGAGTGAGTGCATCTTTATTTATCTACCTATTTATGTTTTAAATGTTTATCAAAATCTCTCTGGAGCTATCAGATAGCCATTTCCCTTTAGCTTGTTAAACTTCTACCATTTGACAACCTGAAAGGGTGGAATGTATTTCATCTAGACCTGTTCTCAATTAAAGAACAGGTCTAGATGAAATACATTCCACCCTTTTCAATTAAAGAACAGGAATAATTATGTCAAATGGGGATATTGCTTAGATGAGGGAAAAACACTTTTAAGAATTAACTGAGTGACGACACTTTCCTTGAAGGACGAACCTGGAGAAGGCCGAGTCCATTACTGTGGTAGAGGTCAATGTGGAATTTGAGAATTTCCATACTGCAGCAACTGGAGGTATGGATGAAGTCAGTCAGTCTGTCATTTTCCAACCTGCTACATCCTAACACACGGTCACGGGGGTCTGCTGGAGCCAATCCCAGCCAACACAGGGCGTAAGGCAGGAGAAGATCTGGGCAGGACATACACCCATACACCAGGGACAATTTAGGATCGCCAATGCACCTAAACTGCATGTCTTTGGACTGTGGGAGGAAACCGGAGCACGTGGAGGAAACCCATGCAGACGTGGGAAGAACATGCAAACTACATGCAGGGAGGACCCGGGAAGTGAACCTAGGTCTCCTTACTGCGAGGCAGGAGCGCTACCACTGCACCACCGTGCTGCTATGAATGAAGTCCAGCTTTAAATTCTGAAGACACTGCATATTGTTAATTTGTCCTCATTAATACAACTTTTCAAGATTGTGCAGAAGGCAGTAACAATGCCTCTGAATTGTCACACTTAACTAGTGGTTTAATTTTTCATGAAGGTGGACCAGGAATTGCTTTTCCATGATCATTGAGGAGTTCCCTGGTATCTGTGAAAACCTTTGAGACTTAGAAGGAAAACTTGGGTTAATTGAAAACTTCGAATTTGAGAGAATAAGTGCAAATTCTGTCTGAACTAAACAATGGTGAACAGATTATTTACCCTTGCATGGATATTGACTGGTTTTGATACTTTACCAGTCCTCTCTCCACCTGTGTTATCCCATGGTGGTCCGTCCTAGTTTGGAGTTCTAAGGCTATTTCTGTATACTATTTTTTTTCCCCCCTCTGTTTATGTAAATGAAGAGTTGTGTCCTCGTTTGTTTTCTTGTATGTTATGTTGCCTTCTAATAATCTATGTATTTATTGCTGACACATACATGGAGCAAGTTAATTGAAGCAAGTTAGCCATAGAAAAACTAGTTTAATTTGATGAAGTCAGTTTGAAATAAATTTTTAAAGTTTTAGGCAGGTGTGAAACACTGCTGTAAACAAAGAATGCTTTCAGAAATCTAAATAATGATTGTTTATTATTATCAATTTTATTATCAATTTACAAAATGCAAAGTGAGCGAACAAAAGAAAAATCTAAATCAAATCAATATTTGGTGTTACTACCTTTTGCCTTCAAACCAGCATCAATTCTTATAGGTACACTTGCACAAAATCAGGGATTTTGTAGGATTATAGTCAAGTGTATGATCAACCAATTATACCAAACAAGTGCTAATGATCATCAATGTCACATGTAGGTTGAAACACAGTCATTAACTGAAACAGAAACAGCTGTGTAGGAGGCTTAAAACTGGGTGAGGAACAGCCAAACTCTGCTACCAAGGTGAGGTTGTGGAAGATGGTTTCATGTCATGGCAAGATTGAGCACAGCAACAAGACACAAGGTAGTTATACTGCATCAGCAAGGTCTCTCCCAGACAAAGATTTCAAAGCAGACTGGGGTTTCAAGATGTGCTGTTCAAGCTCTTTTGAAGAAGCACAAAGAAACGGGCAACGTTGAGGATCGTAGACGCAGTGGTTGGCCAAGGAAACTTAGTGCAGCAGATGAAAGACGCATCAAGCTTACTACCCTTCGAAATCGGAAGATGTCCAGCAGTGCCATCGGCTCAGAACTGGAAGAAACCAGTGGGACCCAGGTACACCCATCTACTGTCTGGAGAAGTCTGGCCAGAAGTGGTCTTCATGGAAGAGTTGCAGCCAAAAAGCCATACCTCCAACATGGAAACAAGGCCAAGCGATTCAAGTATGCACGAAAACATAGGAACTAGGGTGCAGAAAAATGGCAGCAGGTGCTCTGGACTGATGAGTCAAAATTTGAAATATTTGGCTGTAGCAGAAGGCAGTTTGTTCATCGAAGGGCTGGAGAGCGGTACAATAATGAGTGTCTACAGTGAAGCATGGTGGAGGTTCCTTGAACGTTTGGGGCTGCATTTCTGCAAATGGAGTTGGAGATTTGGTCAGGATTAATGGTGTTCTCAATGCTGAGAAATACAGGCAGATACTTATCCATCATGCAATATATCAGGGAGGCATATGATTGGCCCCAAATTTATTCTGCAGCATGACAACGACCCCAAACATACAGCCAAAGTCATTAAGAACTATCTTCAGCGTAAAGAAGAACAAGAAGTCCTGGACTCCTGGAAGTGATGGTATGGCCCCCACAGAGCCCTGATCTCAACATCATTGTGTGTGTCTGGGATTACATGAAGAGACAGAAAGATGTGAGGAAGCCTACGTCCACAGAAGATCTGTGGTTAGTTCTCCAAGATGTTTGGAACAACCTACCAGCCGAGTTCCTTCAAAATCTGTGTGCAAGTGTACCTAGAAGAATTGATGCTGTTTTGAAGGCAAATTTGCAAAAATCTGAAGTAAACTTTTTTCACATTGTCATTATGGGGTATTGTGTTCAGAATTCTGAGGAATAAAATGAATTTAATCCATTTTGGAATAAGGCTATAAAAGTGATGCACTGTATATTCAATTGAATACACTACACAGACAAGATATCGAATGTTCAAACTGAAACTTTATTGTTGTTTTGCAAATCTTCACTCATTTTGAATTTGATGCCCGCAACACGTTCCAGTAAAGCAGGGACAAGGGCTTGTTTACCACTGTGTTATCACCTTTCCTTTTAACAACACTCAGTAAGCATTTGGGAACTGAGGACACTAATTGTTGAAGCTGTGTAGGTGGAATTCTTTCCCATTCTTGATGTACAACTTCAGTTGCTCAACAGTCCGGGGTCTCTGTTGTCGTATTTTGCGCTTCATGATGCGCCACACATTTTCAATGGGAGACAGGTCTGGACTGCAGGCAGGCCAGTCTAGTACCTGCACTCTTTTACTACGAAGCCACGCTGTTGTAACACATGCAGAATGTGGCTTTGCATTGTCCTGCTGAATTAAGCAGGGACGTTCCTGAAAAAGACGCGTCTTGGATGGCAGCATATGTTGATCCAAAACCTGTATGTACCTTTCAGCATTAATGGTGCCTTCACAGATGTGCAAGTTACCCATGCCATGGGCACTAACACACCCCCATACCATCACAGTTGCTGGCTTTTGAACTTTGCGCTGATAACAATCCGGATGGTCCTTTTCCTCTTTGGCCTAGAGGACACGACGTCCATGATTTCCAAAAACAATTTGAAATGTGGACTCGTCAGACCACAGCACACTTTTCCACTTTGCGTCAGTCCATCTCAGATGAGCTCGGGCCCAGAGAAGCTGGCGGCGTTTCTGGGTGTTGTTGATATATGGCTTTCGCTTTGCATGGTAGAGTTTTAACTTGCACTTGTAGATGTAGCGACGAACTGTGTTAACTGACAATGGTTTTCTGAAGTATTCCTGAGCCCACGTGGTAATATCCTTTACAGAATGATGTCAGTTTTTAATGCAGTGCTGCCTGAGGGATCGAAGGTCACGGGCATCCAGTGTTGGTATTCAGCCTTGCCGCTTACGTGCAGAGATTTCTCCAGATTCTCTGAATCTTTTGATGATATTATGGACAGTAGATGATGAAATCCCTAGATTCCTTGCAATTGTACGTTGAGAAACGTTGTTCTTAAACTGCTAGACTATTTGCCCACGCAGTTGTTCACAAAGTGGTGAACCTCGCCCCATCCTTGCTTGTGAACGACTGAGCCTTTTGGGGATGCTCCTTTTATACCCAATCATGACAAACACCTGTTTCCAATTAACCTGTTCACCTGTGGAATGTTCAAGACAGGTGTTTTTTGAACATTCCTCAACTTTCCCAGTCTTTTGCTGCCCCTGTCCCAGCTTTCTTGGAACGTGTTGCAGGCATCAAATTCAAAATGAGTGAAGATTTGCAAAACAACAATAAAGTTTCAGTTTGAACATTCGATATCTTGTCTTCGTAGTGTATTCAATTGAGTATAGGTTGAAAAGGATTTGCAAATCATTGTATTCTGGTTTTAATTACGTTTTAGGAATTTGTGGATTACATTACCAAGAAAATACTAATTGACAGCTGAGTTTTGCAGAACCAGCCTTCTTTGCCAGACATTAATGATAGTGATGTGAAGTTTTAAACGTAACTGTGAGGAAAGTGTAAATGTCTATTTTTTGGAAGACACATATTTCATTTCCAGTAGAAGCACAAAGCATTAAGATATCCTTCAGTCAAATCGTGCCATTACTCAGTGGTCAAACCAGGATTGGGAAGTGTCACTATAGGCCCACTCTGTTGTACAAAAAAGAGAACAAGGTGTATTCTATTTACTCCAGTGCCAAATGAAAGCAAAAAATAGGCATAATTACAACTGTATGTGAATTTTTTTCAAGGGTGTCCATGGAGTATAGGATGTGTGAGACCAAAATAGATCATTGTTACTTTTTATAGATAAACTCTCTTTATATCCCAAAGAAAGCGTAAATTTAGCATGAAGTGCATAAGTGAGCCTACAGGTAATTATGTTATTACATGTTTATATCCTAGTATTTTTGAACTAGTGGTTGCATTTATTGATTTTTTTTTTTTTTTTTTTTTTAACCAATTATAGTGTTAGGTTAGTATAGTCAGCTTTTTTTTTTCTTATTCTTTTTATCTTATCTAATGTGTTAGTTGATTTAAATATAAATGGGTAATTTTCCTTTTATTTACATTTTATTTCTTTCTTATTCATTCTTTGTGAATAATGTTTAATAAAGTATTTTTTGAGGAAGGCAGAGCTTACCCCTTAATATATAGCAAAAGGCAGGATCCTTGTTTACATAGGGCAATTTTATGATGGGGTATTCTGGTGCATACATGTTACGGCCAAAACCCGAAATTGGCCAAAGCGGGAAATGTCCGGCCAAATCGGGGAAATGGCCAATGTCGCTGTAAATTGACCGGCCAATGTCCGATCTTTTCCTCGATTTCGGGATTTGGCCTGCCAGTTTGCGAAATGGCATGGGGCGATCGGCCAAAGTCGGAAGGAAAAAGGCATGAGCAGCGATTTGTTGCTCACTTAGTAGTGCAATTGCGTTGAGTGTAGCCTTGGCGGCTCACGATCAGAAAGCGGACGCCACTTGGTTGTTTCACAATAATTAAGATCAGGTATATAAGTAGATTTCACATTTCTGTTATTTTAGCAATAAAATAGTGACTTAACATCAGGGACCTATTTTATTGACCTTAAGGTTAGTGTTTGGGCGAGGGGAAAGCCGTCTCAAGTGGCGTCCACTTTGCTGAACAAGACCCGCCTTGAGCAGTTTCTCGTGCAGAACGGAAAACTCACTTCTGAATCTGCATCTGAAAATTTTTAAGCATCTTCGCACCTTGAGCGGACAGTCTTACATCAGCACATCAGATTTTGACCAGGGAGTTTTCGCCAGTTCGCGAAATGGCCGGCCAAAGTAGCATATATGCCGGTCATTTCTAGTACTTCGGACTTTGGCCACACCTCGCGGCCAAAATGTGAAATGGCCGTTCAATTCGGGAACTGGCTGAACTTCGGGTTTTGGCCGTAACATACATACACATAACTCACACTAACTACTTTAAATTTCCCATTTAAGTAAACTGCATATCTTTGAATCATGGCAAGATCTGCTTTTGTCCAGAGGTTAATGAGGTTTATTCACTAGGAATAGCTTTACCCAAATAGCACAATCTCTTGTATTATTCAAGCTTCAGTACTACAGTCAGATTTTCTTTTCAGTCATTATTTAAAAAATGTTAAATGATTATAACAGTAATAACACATTTTATTTAAAGAGTTCCTTTCTCATGCCAAAATGGCATAATAAATACTCAGACTGCACTAATAGAAAGAGAAGGATAAAACAAAAATCCTAGTAAAGAGCACTGCATTGAAGCTAATAGTAAAAGAATTACCCATTAAGTAAACTGATAAATACAATTATAGGGCAGCTCAAGAAATCAATAAGCAAAATAAACATCTCCAGAAAAGTGAAAAATTAAAACAAATGGTTCTTCAAATAGAAATGCATCCTAAAGACAGAGGGACTCTTATTAAATTAATTGCCAAGAATGTTAAATAGATTTTAAATTGTCTTTTGAAGGAGTAAACAACACTAGCAGGATATATTCCAAAGTCTGATTGCAGCAGAATTTATAATTTGTGTGAGCTGAATCTGAAAAAAGAATCTGAAAATGGCATCAAAAGATAATTTTATTTAGTTTTTGTTTTTTTGCAAGTCAAGACCCTAAAGACCTTATCACATATTTTATATATTGAAACAAACTTGAATTTCATCCGCATAAAAATTATATGAAAAAGGGTATGTGTATAAGTATAGACCAGCACCAGTTTATGGTCTAATTTTACCAAGTCTGAGAAACTCATGCCTGCTGGTGGGTTCATGTTTGAAACAGTGGAATTCGGCACAAGTGAAATCCAAAGTGCTCTCCATTTTTGATAGTAAAGTATTTTGGTCATCTATACCAGACGTGCTCTACTATAGTGAGGCCTATGTATGTAGATATTTAGCCCAGAACCGTTTGCTAAAAGTATATCATTAGTTTGACTATATATATAGGAATTTCACATACATACTTGAGGACTTTGCAGGGTTTGGACGGTGTGTGGTTAATTTATACCTGGAAGCAATTAACCTTTAGGTTCTTACATGCACATAATCTAAAGTCAGTTGTGACTGCCACTGTAATCCAAATAAGATTTATAATATATAAATGATATGAAAGTAAAATATGATGTCAGAGTTTTTACAACTGCTGGTTTGAAATCCTGACCTGGGACCTCATGTATAAACGGTGCGTACACACAAAAATGTTGCATACGAACGTTTCCACGTTCAAATTGCGATGTATAAAACCTAAACTTGGCGTAAAGCCACATTTCCACGGTAGCTCATAGCCTGGCGTACACAAGTTCTCCGCTCTGTTTTGCAGACTGGCGGGACCCAGCGTCAAAGCAGTGCTACTGTTCCAGTGTGGTTTCCCTTTCTTTTTTAGATCCACATCCCTAAGGCAGCTTTATAAATACACTGAAATTAACCGCATATTGTTTATTAGTTTAATCCATTTGATTGTAATTAATCTGTAACAATATAATGGTCCACAGAATGGTCAAACTATTCTAGATACAATAGTTGCTTTAGCGTTGTTACTCTCCCTGCACCACCTTCTTCTCCTTTCAGCTCTATCCCGTTAGGGGTTGCCACAGCGGATCATCTTTTTCCATATTACTCTCACTGCACCACTCTGAGTATTTATATCACTGTATCTGAGTGGGGAATCACAGCTGTACACCAGCTGATCGGAAAGAGAATTATCGGTATACAGCATCAAGCACATGCTGCCTTAGCCATGCTGTCTATTGAACTGCTCTCATACGGCAAACGCTTCAGAGCTTTTCCTCGCGGTTTCATCCCAAGAACTATAATTGCACTCGATCAGTCCATCAAGTGCTCCTTGTAAAACTGTTTGACCTTATAAGTACAATTACCTCACTGTAAACTTGCGATACAGATATAATATTGCGCAAACTGAGCCATTTTATAAAGTGTGTATTTACATATGATGATATCATTTTTAAGATGAAATGCAGCAAAATATGTTTATTATAGAGAGAAAACTTTAACTTCATTTAAATAATCTATATTGTTAATAAATAAACATATGAGGACACGGTGTTGCAGCGCTAGCAAGGAGCTGGCGCTCCGTTCACAAATTGTTCCTGCCTCGTGCTGTATTCTTCCTGGGACTGGTGCAACACTGGATGGATAGAATAATTTAACATGTACTACGAAGATATTTCAATGTTCCTTAAAAGTTTTGAAGAATTGGAGTTCTAAGCTTACACAGGATGCTTGCTGCGCCATGCACAACCTTCAATGAAATAATTTATTGCAGCAGTACTGTCTCTTTCAAATATACTAACCCCCAATTCCTGTCCTTACATTTCTTTCTCCAAATACAGAGTTGATTGTGTGGCGATTGTGTTTATATGGCTTAACGTTTATTACCCAATCGCCACACAATCAACTCTGTATTTGGAGAAAGAAATGTAAGGACAGGAATTGGGGGTTAGTATATTTGAAAGAGACAGTACTGCTGCAATAAATTATTTCATCGAAGGTTGTGCATGGCGCAGCAAGCATCCTGCGTGAGGCATGAACAGTCACTGCGCCACCGTGTTCCCATATTTAACAACATGCTTTAACTCCTATCATGAAAATGATATCAAGTATACATCTCATTATTTTAATTATTCAGAGCGCTGTAATATCACAAATGTAATTGATTCTGTGTCCTGTTGGAGGAAGAGAAAGCTGGTTTAAGAAGCATGTAGTGATTCACACACACAGATTACATAGAAGATCAAATACAAAACAAAGCATTTAATATGCTACTTTAGTTACGATGGGATTACTAACTGGTTTGGACAATGGTTTGATGGACATATTCAGATTTCTTGAATATTGCCAAGCCTGATGGTGCATTACTGCCCTTTAGTGAATCTGACCCTTAATTTGTCATTAAGTGATTTCTTGGTATTAATAAGACTTGTGTTTCAATTATTTGTACTGCAAGGCTGCTTGTGCTTTTTGGTAGTTAAGCTAACACAAATGTTTACTTACCAGTTGCAATAGTTTTGTGTTATGATTTTTAGGAATTCTATAGAGCTAAAAGAATACAAACATTTCTTATATATAATTTGAATTGTTTTTCAAAAATTAAAATAGTAAGTCTGAAATATTTGACAGACTAGAAAGTATTATGTACTTATGTTTTTTAGCATACAAGAAGTATTTATATACAGTATATAATATGTTGTAATTATGTGATATTGATTGATTTACAGTCCAAAATATCTCTTGTATTTTGTTCAAACTTTTATGAACAATTTGTAAAAATGAAAGAAAAATGGGCGATAAATGTCATGAAATTCTGCAGGCAAGTACAGTATACTGAAAGATCAATAGAAAGTAAAATAAAAAGTAATTTTTAAATTATACTCTGCATTTTAACAATAGACACTAAAATTTTAATAGAAATTCAAATGAGTGTGTCAATTAGTCTGCTAAAAGATTTATGAAAGAAAAATTTGTAGTAACTCATGATGCATTGTCTTCTTTCATACAGATCCCTGGAAATACATGTGTTACATATCACATAAAGAATAGTACAGCAAAATTAAAAATAGTGGTAAAGTGATCCAAAGACGCACATTAATTTCTCAGCCACTTGTCTGTGTTCTGGGGTCACTGTGCTTATCTTCTGTAATAGAGAAATTATTCCAGTTGTCTGAAACAGAAGAGGAGGCACAAGAACATGATATGGTCATATCTGGTGCTAAAGTGATTGAATAGTAAGAGTCTGCCCAAATTGTAATCATAGTCTTTTTTTAATTTCCTGACATGTTCCAAATCTTACTTTGCAGATCAATAATAGGATTATATTTGTTGAAAATTGTCTGGTTTTAGATCCAGATGCTTTTAGTAAATACTATAAAAATGCAAAAGAATCCCTGAAACCATTGAATAAATACATATTTTTCCATTTTTATGCAACAGTTGTGTAGCTGTTGACACTTTAATTGGCTCCACCCTGTGCAGTTTTAAATAATTATTTCAGAGTTGTAATTTCTTTAATAGCCTGAAAATACAGCTGGAGTACCGTGTTCGCTTATGTCAATGTCAATTTATTTATATAGCACATTTAAACAAACATTGTAATGCTGTGGCCAAAGTGCTTTACAAAAATAGAACAAATTAACATAAAACATAAATAGAAATAAAATATATGAACATAAAATAAAATACATAATAAATAGAAGTAATGTTATATACATAAAAAATAAAAGTAATGTAATATAATCACAAAGAGGAAGCCATCAGTATTACTGAAGGTAACTGAATGCAAGTGAGTAGAAATGAGTCTTTTAATCTTGTTTTAAACAGTTCAATTGTAGACGACTCCTTTATATGATGAGGTAAGAGTTCCACAGGTGAGGTGCGACAGCTGCAAAAGACCTGTCCCCCTTGGTTTTACACTTGGTACGAGGGACAACCAGAGACAGCTGACCAGAAGATCTAAGCACTCTGATGTAAAACATACAGTTCAGATAAATAGGCAGGAGCAAGCCCATGTAAAGATTTAAAAACTAGCTGCAGGATTTTAAAATCAATTCGAAAACTGACAGGCAGCCAGTGTAAAGAAGCTAAAATAGGAGAGACGGAATCATTCTTTCTTGCCCCAACCAGAAAGCGAGCGGCAGCATTTTGTACCAACTGTAACCTGTGTATCAAGGATTTGTTAATCCCAGAATACAGCGAGTTGCAGTAATCAAGGTGAGAAAAAATAAATGCATGAGTAGCTATCTCAAGATCCCTAGAAGTTTTTTTTTTTTTTTTTTTTTTTTTTTAAAAAGGCTTTATCTTACCTAATAGACGAAGTTGGAAAAAGCAACTCTTGACTACAGAATTTGTTTCTCAAAAGAGAGGTTACTGTCAAAGGTAACACCAAGATTGCGGACTTGAGGTTTGGAAAAGACAGAGAGAGAGCCGAGAAGACCAAGACAAATTTGGGCTTTAGCTGATGGACCCACTATAAGCACCTCAGTTTTATTCTGATTTAGATCAAGAAAATAATTATTAGCCATCCAGGATCTTAATTCAGACAGACAGTTGTGGAGTTGATTTGTTGTAGAGTTGCAGACAGGAATATAAACCTGAGTATCATCAGCATAGCAGTGAAAAGAAATGTTAAATTTCCTAAAAATTGCTCCGATAGGGTGAAGGTATATGGAGAATAAAATAGGACCCAAAATGGATCCCTGAGGAACACCATATTTAAGAGGAGCAGTAGATGAAGAGGAGGAATTATAAGTCACTGAAAAGTGTCTACCAGTTAAGAGCAGCCCCTTTAAGCCCAACAAGATGTTCAAGCTGCATCAGCAATATTTCATGGTCAATATTTCAAGGCAGCGGACAGGTCAAGGAGGAGAAGGACTGCCGCATCACCTGAGTCAGTAATAAGAGAGATGTCATTGAACACTTTCAGGAATGTCGTTTCAACACTATGATAACGCCTAAAGCCAGATTGGTGGATCTCAAATAAATTATTAGAGTTAAGGTGATCAACCAATTGATTATAAATAATTCTTTCTAGAATAGCTTTCGCTTATAGCATTCAGAAATATAGCTGCTTGAGCTTTTTCTTAAAGAGAGAATGGTGCAAAAATTAGGGCATTCTAAGGGTAAACTCTGAACACTTAAGCTCTCTATTGTGCATCTCTTTGTCTTTAATGCTTTTTCTCCCCCAGAGTTTACAGAGCAGAAAGTATACAGTTATAATGTACACTTCAGAATTCTGATTCCTTAAAGATACTAATTGCAAGAAAACAATTTTTTTTTCTGGTTGTAAGAAAGAATGTTTAAAATATGTTTATCCAGCTGTTTTAAAATGTGTATAAAATATATATAATGAATTCTCTCATGGTATTAAACACTCATGTCTAGTTAAATCTGGTTGTTTTTCTTCTGAATTAATATCATTTTAATATGTGCAGTAAATATACTGTGTTTAAAAACTCATAATATAATTTGGAAGTCCAAAATGATTAGGTAATATAGTCCCAACATGTCTTTAAATCATGGTAAAAACTCGGGTTAAAATGTAATGTAATACTTACCAGTATTTATTAGCTGTATTCTGAATATAATGTTATACAATAGTTTATGCATCCTGTTTTTCATTTTTACTTTTGTTGTAATAATACACATTTGAAAATACTTTCATTTTGAATAGGAAGCAGACCGTGAAGACTATTGGAGAGCTGAAGAAAGTAGTTCAGGATCTTTATGAAACATGGAGGAATAAATGTGGAGTGCTCCTTTTCCTTTATTCTGTTATTTTAACAAAGGTAAGTTTTAGATCAAGTTTAAAAGTAAAAATTTTGTCAAGTGTATTGTGGGTCAAGCTGAATTACAAGGTAATCTTAATACTTCAGTTCTTTATTTCAGGTTTCTAATTGTTGCATTTATCTTTTAACATTCCTATTATGAGTATAATGTATCAACAGATATCACTCATCTCTGGCAGAGAAAAAAGATGCACCAATCCAGATTCTTGTGCATCTTTTACATTATGGCTCTGAGGCTAAGGATCTGTGCTGGTATCTAGAAGGTTGCCGGTTCGAATCCCCGTCACTGCCAACAGAGTTCCTACTCTGCTGGGCCCTTGAGCAAGACCCTTAACCTGTAATTGCTCCAGGGGTTCTGTACAATGGCTGACCCTGTGCTCTGACCCCAAGGGGTATGCGAAAACTAACAAATTCCTAATACAAGAAATTGTATAAGGCGAAATAAAGAACAAAAAAAAAATTGTAAAACACACTTTTATCATCAGCATATACTATAGTAACTGAACATTTCAAATACATTTTTGGATTGTAAAATACAATATTTAATGCATTAACACAACATTATATGTAACATTTGCATAGTAGCATTTTTCAGGCTGGGCATAAATTATCTAGAGTAGAGCATTCTGGCAAATATCTGCCAGGGATCTTATTTAACAAGTGTTTGCTATTGCATTAATTGTAGATACAGTAGAGTTCTTGATGTATAGTGTTTAAATTTTACTCTTTCATTAGTCTCAGCCATTGGAATCCGTAAGCCTAAAACTCATTTAGCGGACTGTACGGGTGTGAAAAACAAGTGCTTTTTAAATGCTTAATGATCACAATAAATTAATCCACGCAATAGTACATGCACATTGATGAAAGGATAACTGCCTATGTGCCTGTCCAGTTGCTATGTCTTTTTCCTTCCAAAAGGTGCCGCATCACAAACATTTTTAGTAATGTGCTATCTGTTGAAATGACAAATTAATGCATCATAAACATTAACACAGCTTTTATGAGTTCCATACCAAGTGGCATATAACAGAGATATGCGCGTTGCATAATGCATTGCAAACTTTAACACTGAAGTCTATGTCAACTACTTAGAATTAAACCAGTCTTATACTATTATTTCTATACTAGCTGTGGTATCTTTCTAAGTATCTGTTAATTTGGGAAAGAAAAAACGTGTTTAACAGTTGGGAATAGTTCTAAGATGGAAAAAGGAAAATAACTTGAATTTCTGGTCCAGATAACTCCGGGGGGGGGGGGAGTTTAAAACAGCTTTGAATATGGTAAGATTGGGGTCTGTTTTTCTTAAGTGTGATATTTGAATCACACTTCAAGATATGCTTTAGAATCACACTTCAAGATATGCTTTAAATGTGTACATGTATATTCAGATTAAAAACTAACCCTGTGAACTGTCCACACTTGGACCTTGTGCTAAACTCAGTAATTGTGGTTATGTGATGAGTGGGAAGAGTTGACTAGCAGCATGGATTAAAACATGTTGCTTTTCCTTATTTTTTGCTGTCATTTGAAAGCTTTTAGGGGGTGTATTTGTGGCCTAGCAAATGAAAGCACTTTGCCATGCACAAAGTGTATTGTTAAATTTAATAATCAATTGTATTTCATATTACAACATCAAAAAAATCTAAGGCATATATTACAGTATACTGTACTTTGATAGTTTTAGTTTAAAGCATCAACAATAAGAATGTTAAAATAGAAGAAATTTCTTAAACGTTTTATATAAAGAATATTTATTGTCCGTTCCATAAGTATTACAGTTACACAATTTTCATAATTTTGGCTCATTATATGATTGAAGTATAGACTTTCAGCCTTAATTAAGGGGATTACAAAAAATATTGTATAAGTTGTTAAGAAATGCCCGACAAAAAGCTGTTTTGCTGCTCCAGTAGGAACTAAGAGGGGAAAAAAACTCAGAGCACAGGCCCTTCAGTTTCAAACATGTTTTTAAAAACTAGCATCATTTCTTCGCTCGCCAACCCCCATGTTTGGTTTTCCGGATACACACTTTTAAAATTTTTTTTTTCCTCTTTGAATTGTTGCTATTTCACTAGTTTCACTTTTATTTCAGAACTTATGTAAAAACAATATTTGGAATCTTTCGAGTCCCAATGTGCTGAATCTTTTTAATGAGGTCAGTGAGACATGTGTTTAATGACTTTGTACCATAATTCAGGATAGGTTTCTCTGTTTGGAATTTCAGCACAGACAAAGCGATCTACATCATCAGCAGTTAATACCTTTTTTTTTTTTTTTTTTTTTTTTTGCAAAGTAACCAATAAATACATGTGAAGTATTCTGACTTAAACTTCAAAGCCTTACAATATTTACATACTTCTGACATATCGCCTGTGTCCATATATTCGATCTCTATTCGCCTTTTAGTTATTTCTCCGAGTAATAATTTCTCTTTTTTTTTTTTTTTGAGCTAATGCGATGTTTACTTTTTGTTTTGACACTGTCATTTTTTTATGCTTTCATATTCTGTATCTTGCTCCGCATGTGTTTCGAGCCTACGTTTTTTTTTGAGTCTTTTGAATTCCAGCTTTCATTATCTCTTAACCTGCTCTGCATGTGTCTGGACCCCTTTTTTTAACCCCTTTTCTGACGTTTTACTTTGTGTTCTACTCTTTTTTATTTCTGACCTCGCTTTGTCCTGCTTTTTTTTTTTTTTTTTTTTTTCTCTTCTCTTCAATGACACCTAGTCTGTGGTGATTATTTTCCCTTTTCGATTAATAATTTCCATTTGTTTGTGCTACTGTGATCTTTCTTTTTTTTTTTTTTTTTTTTTTATACTTTATAATTTTCCTACTTTCATTTTCTTTAACTTTCTCCACATTTGCATTGCGCATACTTTGAGCCTTTCGAAGTCCACTGCTTTCATAATTTGCTCTGCATATGTATAGCGCCAATGTTTGTGAACGTGTTTATGAAGTTCTACTTTGTCTTTTACTCTGTCTTTTAATTTTGAGCCCGATTGGACGTGCTTTGTTTCAGTTCCACTTGTTACGGGCTGATAATTACTTTCCTTATTTTCTGAATTTGCACCTAGATTATTTTTTCTTTTTTGCTCTTTTTTTCTCTCCAACGCTTTTGAGTCTCTTTTCTCTGCGCTGCTTTCTTTTTCGCTTATTCGTCGACGTTTCATTTATAACGTATTGTCCTTATACGCTTTATATGCGCCGAGACCCTGGATCTGAGTGTGCTCAAATCCTTCACAAGACAATGTTTTGCGGCCTCGTTGTCTTATTTGATATTGATTGAAAGTAGGGTGTGTCTTCCAAGAATCTCATGTTCTACGTCATCGCGAGACGGTCCTGGGTCAATCTCTTGGCACAATGTCTCATGTTTAAGGTTCTTGCGGGTCTTTTAACTGTCTTCCATGATCTTAACCTGAAGATCACGTCTTGACACCCTACTGTTTTCTCTCCAGGATATTTTTTTTTTTATAATAGAGAGATGATGACATGTATGTTAGCAGAATAAGAAGCCCAGCTGCAGATATCGTCTTCAGTGCTTAAAATGGTTGAAGAAGCATGTGCTCATTGGTATCATCAACTGTTATAAATGATATACATTGCCTATTGTATGCTCCATATTGTATTCTGTATCCAAGATGGTTTTTTGTTAGTCTGAACATCATACTACACACTCCATTATCTCACTTTTACAAAAGTACGCTTTCCCTCTACTTTCTTTGTTCACTGCTTGACTATAATATCAGTGCTACTTCCTTGTCTGTGTTATAAAGGGAGCACTTACTGGATCAGCAAGTTCTGATCTGAACGTGTGTTATTAGAGTGCGTAAAATAACCATTTTGTCAGAGGTCACATTGTTGTTACATTTAATTTGTCTTATAGAATCGGTCTGCAACATTGTTGAAACATTGTATTCTTTGTAAAGAGCACTGTGATTTGGGGTGATGGTACCAGTAGGTGGGAGTGGGGTTTACATACAAACTTCTTCTTTTTTTTTTTTTTTTTTTTTTTTTTTTCCTAACCAGTCATTTTTTTACTCCCATCCCAAATCAAAAAGTGACTTGTTTATATAATGGGACTCTAGTAAAGAGAGCTTGTTACAAGTGAGTAGTCAAATTTAAAAATTGTAATAGCCCCTGGAGGGGTAACAAAAGAATAACTGCTATTTTAATTAGATAGAAGTTTGACTTTTATGCAAAGGATAACACAATAGACAATTCATTTTTAGAAAGAAAATAATCTAATGAAGGGATTACCACTATACAGTAATAAACCAGTTATAAAAACCACCTGTATAGGTAGCTTTTTCTTTAATTGGTTTTCAATTTCATGTCAGGCTGGATAACACTTTAATCATGCCACTTTTTTTTTTCTTTTTTACTTTAACTGCCCTGCAATGGACTGGTGCCCTGTCCAGGGTTTGTTCCTGCCTTACAAACTATGCTAGCTGGGATAGGCACCAGCAAATTGAGCAGACCCCTTGACGCTGTTCAAGGCTAAGCGGGTTATAAAATCACTCACTGACTTTATTTAACTCAATTAAGCTGAACATTGTCAGTTTCAGTTTCCAATGCTGTATCTGCTAAATTCAGGCATTAGCTTAGTGTTTATAGTAAAAATAGAGACACAACTGAAAGAGAAATTGTTGTCCAGAATTAAATGGGCAAGACTTTCTTTTCACAGAAATTGACTGTACTGTCATGTTAACCTCTGTTCTGAAAATCTTCCTGGCAGAAGATTGAATTTTTCTTATTTTTCTTAAGATTTTAATTATGAAATTCTGTCAAATTATATCTTGTATGTGTTTCCTATGTGAATAAAATTTTTCTCAAGTTTTCCTATTTATTCTGAATGGTTATTCTGAAATGATTCAGGTATAATTTTGCTGATCAAATCTTGTTGGAAATACCGTATATTAGAAATTTTTAGTGACTATTATGTTTTTGTTGACTTAATTTAACTATTTTAGTCCGTATAACACTGAAAAAATTAACTCACAGCTATATGGCAAAATTCTGTTAAAAGGATAAGACAAAAATGAATTTAAAAGTAAATTAACCATCTGGATTACACCAAACCTAACTTACAATTTTGTTTTTCCTCTAGCAATACCTATAGAGTTTGAGTACTGTGCATAAGTAAAAATAAGAAAGTAGCTTGGATGGACTTTTAAATATAGGAATGCAGCATGGAAAATGTATTATTGAAAGCTACTAAAGTGTGCTAGTACCAAAGAAAGGTATCCATGTAGATCTACCCTAGCTGAACACTTAACCAAGTTAATTATTTGATTTAAAGGCTTACCCAGTGAACTGATTAAATATCAATACTGCAGTAGACAGGTAAAGTTTAAAAGTAACCCACTTTTATTTTTGGAGCATAGTTTTTTAAATGTATAGAGGGTCACATTAGTTCACTATTCATTCTTAAAATGTTTTCCCTTGCATTTTAAAGGTAAAAGTTTCCATTCCTATTATAATATCACTCATTTAAGTAAATGACTTTCAGCTTTTTTCTCACAAGCGTTCTTGTAATCAAAACAGAAATTGATTCTGAACAGAATCTTCTAATAAATAAATTCAATGCACATTTACACTTCAGGACGTTAGCTAAGTATTCGCATTAGTTTCACAAAGTGTGATGTTTCCTTGTCATATTATTCACATTTATGGGGGTGGTCTGAATATAATAAAATTGAAAGTGACCGTTTTTTAAATGGCTCCAAATGAATCACTTCTGAATTCAAGTCATTGTAAAGAGTAAAGCGATCAAAGACTATTGAATATTTTGAACATCATAAGGGTTATCCACATTTGCTTTATTAGCAGTTAAGATTATTCTGTTTTTGTAATTGTATAAATTAGCTTGCATTACTTGTTTTTAGAATACATTTGTTCAGTTCAAGGTCCCAGTGTCCAGAGCCTATCCCAATAGCACTGGCTGCAAACCTGGAACTAACTACACAGCGGTCTCATTTCAGAACAAACTTTCTCATGCTCCCATCCACAGGACAATTGATATGTACCATTCAACCTATCATACATGTCTTTTGGGATATAGGAGAAATGTTCACAAAGTACTCATTGCAAAATCCACACTTGTAAACTTTACATTGACACAGACCCAGGACACAGTTTATCTTATTCTACTTAAGGTTAGTGCTGCTACCTAACAGCTAAATGGCATGATGTGTATCTGCTTTCAGAATGATTGATTAATACATAACTTTGAACTTGTTAAATATGTTTAAATGTTAACGAGGACTAAAAGCTCAACAGCATCTTTTGCAAAGCAGTTACCAACCCTGTGATATGCCAGCAAATCACAGGATACATGGCCTACACTTTCTCTTGCTCTGCACTTGCTCAGTTCAGTTAAGAATTTCCAGTTCGTTATTTTCACATTGATGTGGGAGAATATCAGAGTACCCAAATAGAACCTAAACAAACATGGAGAGAGGGCTTGTGAACTCTACACAGAGACTGAGCCTGGAATTTAACTTTGGTCCTTTAAACTGTGAGGTAGGAGTACTAATACTGTAACTGTTTAACTACAATTGCTTTAACATTATTTGTATTATTAATGTTTTCTTTTAGGGTATTGAAAATATTAAGAATGAAATTGAAGATTCAACAGAGCCTTTGATAGATCCTGTGTATGGACATGGAAGGCAAGTAGTTTTTGTTTTGTAAATGTCAGGCCTGCCTACTACATCAGTCAGATCTGCCATTCATCTGTAATACTTTGTCAGGGATCTTAAGCTCTGTTACTGGAAGGCTACAGCAGCTAGCCAACTGCTTAATTAGTTGAGTTGCTGCTAATACTGCAGGCTTTGTTCCTTTGATTTTTCACTAGCTCACTTTTTAAAAGGTTGAAACATAAATTGCTTACTCTTTTTTGCTAGGCAACAATAAATACTGTAACTTCTTGTGGTCATTAACATTTTGTTGATATTCTCCTTAAAAGCAAATAAACAATATTAGAAATT
The DNA here is from genome assembly GCF_900747795.2 of Erpetoichthys calabaricus. Classification (NCBI taxonomy): domain Eukaryota; kingdom Metazoa; phylum Chordata; class Cladistia; order Polypteriformes; family Polypteridae; genus Erpetoichthys; species Erpetoichthys calabaricus. The sequence goes on from NC_041406.2 coordinate 73,161,458, forward strand.
TATGATATTTCTGCTCTGATGTGTCAAATTTGGTTCCTGTAGGGATGCAGTACCTTCAGGTTTTCACTACAATTTTATAATTCAAAGCCAGTTTTGACTCTTGTTAAAATGTGTTACTTTATTTAATTATATGACTTTCCATTGCACCAACTAACTTTTTAATTTAGGTTAATTTAATTTGTATTGAAAATACTTTAAATGTACAGTATACACTCTCAGATGTTCATCATACCACTTAAACTGAAACAGTGATTTTTGCAAGATAAAAAGTGCCCTTTAATTAAACTATCACAGCTGTGCAAGCAACATACCTATGGAACTGCTAAACTGTAAAAAAATTAATCAAAGTTTAAGCAGTAATGAATACTTTATCTGAGATCAATCAAAAAGCATGTGCAGGTGCACTGTTTTCCACTAAGAAAAGCTAATTTTCCTGAAAGGATTCCCCCACCATTTTTTTTTTATTAGTTTTGTGTTTTTTTAAATTAGAGTTATTATTAAATATACTCTGATACATGAAGTGGAAAGCTAGTGATGTATGAAAATGTTCGCACCCAATATGTTTTTCCCATTATATGATTCACAAAAGTTTTTGCAGTGCAAATGGAAATGGCTAAAACCAGTTATAATGGGAATTTTACATGGAGAAAGCTCTAGGCAATCTGTCAAGTGGATAATACTGTATCATGCAACATTATAGTTGTTGTTTTTTGTTTGTGTTGTGGCAGAATATGTTAATATGAAAGAAAAAAAATTAGTTTATTATTAAAGACTATTTTCTTTCCCCATCTATTAATTTTCACTTTATTTAACTTTCAGTCAGAATCTAATCAATCTGCTACTGACTGGTCATGCAGTGTCAAATGTTTGGGATGGAGACAGAGAATGTTCTGGAATGAGTAAGTCATTAAAGAGTTGCTAAAACCTTCTTTCTTTATTTTATGCAGATATGTATATTTAAAAGTAAAACAATCCGCAACTTTTTTCTGAATGGAGGAGGATTACCAGCTGATTGTAACACTGACCTTGAGATGTATTACTTTTTACAACATATTGGCAGGTTTACCTAATGCAGACTGCTATGTCATAAAAGTTGAAATGATTGATTTAGATCTAATCTTGTAAACTAGCATTCTAGCATTGCTGTTTTAACTGCGGCAAACTTCTGCTAACTTCAAGAATAACCATTTTCCCTTAAGTTTGTTTTTTATACAGTTTGTATCCTTTGTTGGCCCAAAACAAATGTCATCAGTAAAAAATTTGATAGAAAAATAATGTATCTACTAAACAAATTTACTTTTGAACTAATGCAGTTTAATTTTGTCAATTTTTTTCTTTCATAATTATGGGTTGTTTAGAAAAATGCATAAATGAATAGTTTTCACCAAGTAAATGAAGTGCTCATAATATGGTTTTTCCTATTTTGAAAAATGTAATCATATAGTAAACGCACTGAATGGTCATTTTTATTGACTAATTAGTCATTTCCTGCCAACAAGTGACCAAGTCAAAACTATTTTACTCAAAGTTGTTCAAGGTGTATCTGAATTAGCCCTTGCTAAAAAAAATAACATTGAAGAACTCTTTGATTTTAACGATTTAAGTACATTTAACCTGTTTTAAACCACATTATTTAATATTGATCTAACTTTTTAAAATGTATGTTTATGATACTTGTTGACTGTCATCATAATTACCAGAACTACAGGAGAATTGCATGACTTCATTCCAAAACACAATTTGCTTTTTAATTTCGGTTTTAGATTCATTTTTCGTAAGAATACTGGTTTTGCTTTGTAGCAGACTCTGCCAATTGCACATAATATCATGGTTATCTGTGTCAAACCCCTTTTATGCTCATGTGAAGCATAACTATTGCACTAACTCTTAAGAAAAAATTGGAGTGGTGACATCCGTTGAAGTGAGAGTTTAAAGTTTTGTTAGCGATGTTTGACCATACTTCCATAGTATAATGAATTACTTTTTTTTTAACATTGTTATATATGAAGCTTTGTTGACTTTGGTTATTGCCCTAATGTCTAAAACATAGCTCCATCAGGTAACAGAATAAGAAAAGAAGGCAGCAGAAATTAAATCTGTTATAATAATTTGTAATTTACATTCAAGTTACTAAGGATGACAATGATGAGCTTTGCTGATTGGACATATACCCTTCTGCGGTTCGTCAGCTGATTGAGTTTGTGCTTTGCTTAATTAAACTTGATTTCCACTAGAACTGTTGTTCCAGTCTGCTAATGAATTTATTATCTTGGTGTGGAGAGGTTATATCTATGTTAGAGCTGTTTCAATTCACAGGGTGGTTTGTTGCATGCAGAACAGATCATATGACATGCAAATCTGTACAATATGTAACTTCTTTGAAACACTACATTTCTGTTTACAATTAATTGTCCAGTTTCTTTTTATGTGAGTCAAGCAGCAGCTAACTGCTAAAATGAAGGTCTATCAAAAATATCTACAATCAATAAATATTCAGTTTAATATGCAATGAATGTGTCATTAAAACATGGTATCCATGACCTAGAGGAAGTGTTTTTCATTTGGATTTTTATATACAGATGCATCTATGCAAAATGAGTGAGGAATACTATGTTATCTTGTGGTGATGCACCGTAGGCAATCAATCATACCTTTTCTGATTCCAGTCATGTGACTGCACTAGCTTGAAAATCCACTAGATGGAGCAGTGAAAGGTTTAAATGGCATGCTACCAGTGAAAATCCAGCAGATGGAGCAGTGAAAGGTTTCAGTGGTATCTCTTTAAAGTTTCACTTTGAAGTAAATGAACTCCGCCCACCCTGTCTCCATTCAGTAAATACTGAATAGTTGATACAAAGAAATAAGCATGTACTCATTGATAAGCAATCTTAATCAAGAGTCTATGTGGTCTGAGTTTATACTGGCAACATTGGACACAGGGTTGACATAAGAAAGGGGATGGAACTGATGGACACAAGATGTATGAAAAGGTTTGATACAAAATAGTGGTATGACAGTTTCAGAAAGTCGAGGGGGAAGTTCGCTTACTTATGTTAATGTCTGTCTTTACAGCAAGTTTTTCAAATGGGAATTCTACAGTTGTTGTTTTTTGTTTTCTTTTTCAATTCAGATTTCTCAAAAAAAGATTTTTTTTTTTTTTTTTTTGTAATAAGTAAGATTTGTTTGTACAGGATGCAATACAAAACAAAATCATTCCACTTTCAGAATACCTTGTCGCTTAAAACAAAAAATAGTCATCTTGTTACATGAATGAAAGAAATCTGTAAAGGAATTAATTAACATTAATTAAATCCTAGATGGAGGAGGACTACATTTTTGCGATTTTCTTACTGCAGAATTTGTACTTTTAGTAAATCAGCCTTTAGTATGCAATTGAAATCCTAAAATTGCAGTGTTGATGCTGTTTTGATCATTCAGCTACTCCTATATAAAGATTAACGTTGTTTTGCTGTCAGACTACAACATAATCTGTCATCTCCCCATGATGAATCAACTACACAAAACAAAATTTCAAAATACCATCAGTTTTTTTTTTTATTTTAACCGTGCTTATTTACTATTTTGATTTAAAAGTACACACTAGGGCAGCCATGAATTTTCAATCAACTGATTGCCCCTTTAAGTCCTCCACATTGCACACCAGTTTGCTTCAACTCTCTTTACTGTATTTGAGTAGGTTAATCATGGTGGTACCTGCAACTCATTCAGCAGTTCCTCCAAATATCAGGCAACACTCTCAACCATATGGGTGTATTTCCCTTGAAAATCTTGTGTAGAAAAACAGATGGTGTTCTGAAACAGCACTAGCTCAATGCATGAACACTTGAAAATGTACATTGAAAGTATACCACAGGGCAAGTTTGTGTTGTGAAGCTAGTTAACTTGAAAAATTCATGGTAGTGACCAGTGTCAGGATGAAAGAGACATGATATTTCTTCTGACAGTACAGATAAATTGTTTGCCAAATGCACTTGTCAGCTGTTTCCCTTATTACCAATAAAGTGCTCTTAATTAACATTTCAGTACATAGGCTAGTTAAATAGTACCAACTAGTATGATAAATACACTTGCTAGTTTTATTTCAGATAAGAGCTGCATTTTCACCCGTTGTCAGATATTACTGGCTGGGTATGTGTAACTCTTCAACTATCATCTCATGGATCCAAATGAAAGCTACTTATTAGTGGTTGTCAAAATTGGGCAGAAATAACATTTTGTATAATCATAGATCATCTTATTGAAGTTATTTTTAATTAAGGTATTTTCTCCAGTCATTAAATTGTAAATAAACTGCATTCAATAAATGATTAGACTGACTCCGGAAGATGCATTTTATTAATCCGCCGCAGTTGATTAAACTGATTTGTGGCATAGCAACATGAACCTGTCAGACCTTAATGGAACTACTATTTCTATAGCATCTTAGATTGCCAAATGCGCATACTATACAGCTCTGCAAAATCCTGGTTTTAATGATGATAAAAGGGTATGCATGGTTTAAGTAAAATGGTTCTGGGCCCATTCTCTCTTAAGTTGGTATGGGCAAACTATTGACTGTCATGCTGCCCTTGTGTCACTGGAAAGGAGTGCACTGTAAGAGCAATGCACGAGTTATACTGAATGCTGCCTTTGAAGTATACTACAGTGTAAATAATAAAAATAAGAAGAATACTTTTTATTTTTATACTGCCTTTAAAGTTTTCTTCCAACTTCACTTCAACTCCTATATCTGAAACAAAGAGTATTTGTAAATTATGTTGTGTGTTGCACAGAACCTTTTTTTACAGGATTTTTGAAGGATTATTAATGTGCATTTATGTGGTAACCTACTGATTTAAGATATCTAGTAGATTGATTCTGAAAAAAGTGAAAAGTTGCAGATGAACATCAATAACTTACACTTAATGAGATTTATGTGTGTATGTGAGTTGCACGCCTCCTGCGATAGGATTTCAGTTGGTATCATTTATACTTTACACACATTAGGACACTTTATGCTAAATATGCCTAGCCAACTATAATTTTGATGTCTATGAATAACCTCTAAATTTCAGATTTTTTTAATGCATGTAAAATAAATCTTAGTGGATACATTGTAACACTGAGGTCTTAAAGAACCCCAAATCCTACGTAGCTGGTCTTGTTTCAAGTTGGTGCTGTTGTTTTTTAGCATAAATATTGGATTGTAAATAGTGTTGTTTTGTTTTGTTGTCTTGTTGAGGCTACTTTAGTGGGGTTTTTTTTTTTTTTTTTTTTTGTTATTTTTGTGATGTTTTCAAATTCTGTATATTAGATTATCCATCCATCCATTATCCAACCCGCTATATCCTAACTACAGGGTCATTTTGGGGTCTGCTGGAGCCAACCCAGCCAACACAGGGCGCAAGGCAGAAAACAAACCCCGGGCAGGGCGCACACACACACACACACTAGGGACAATTTAGAATCGCCAATGCACCTAACCTGTATGTCTTTGAACTGTGGGAGGAAACCGGAAGAAACCCATGCACACACTGGGAGAACATGCAAACTCCACGCAGGGAGGACCTGGGAAGCAAACCCAGGTCTCCTAACTGTGAGGCAGCAGCGCTACCACTGTGCCGCCCATATCAGATTATTCAATATATATTTACAGACCACACACATTTATATGCCTATTTGAATTATTTGGACAAGATTAGTCAGTTAATAGACTAATTGTTTACGAAGTAATTACTTGTAGCAGCCTTGGTATGTTACGAGAAATACTATCACTATGTGCTGGAGTTTAACCCTGTGGCCACCAGGGGGTGCTCTAGCTCCCCAAACAACCGGCACAAAGACACAGACACGGGTATAAAATATTGAGAGGATTTATTTGTGGGAAATTCATCCCTAAAGAGTAAGGCAGCACACAATAATAAAGTAATCTGTAACTTTGTCAGCTATTTTTCTTTGTCTTCTTCTTTCTGCCTCCTCCATGTAAGCTTTGTCGGTCTTCCTTCCGATTCTGGGTCATTGATGTGAGGCAGGCAGCTGCTTTTATTCAATCCTTGGGAGTGCTTCTGGTGATATGACACTGCAGCTCTGACGTACGTATGCATGAGGTTGGAGCCCTACGGAGTAGGCACTCCCAAATCCCACAGGACTCTCGGCCATCCCTCACAACCCCTACTCAGTAACACAAATTAAGCCACCGTGCTATTCAGCTACTATAACAAGAAGCCTTTCATTGAAAAGTAGCAACTGAACAAGTTCTTAGAGCTCAATGTATAGATAGATAGATAGATAGATACTTTATTAATATACATGTATGTCATATTTAGGTCATAGTTATGCCAGTTGGGTTTTTATACAATTACGATACAATACAATTTATTTTTCTATTGCCCAAAATCACACAAAGAGTGCCGCAATGGGCTTTAACAGGTCTTGTCTTTTGACAGACCACCAAACCTTGATTCTCTAAGAAAATATGGATAAACTTCCAAAGATGGAAGAAACATGATTTAGACAACTTTGTAATGTGCGCTTTAAATGACATGCTATAGTCAAAGATAACTCCTAGATTGTGGGCTGATTCAGTAAAATTTAATGATGATTCCAACTGAGTTAAATGATGACAAAATATTGTTGCGATCAGTATCATTGCCTCCGATAATTAACATGTTTTATCTGTGTTTTAAAGACAAGTAGTTCTCATCCATTCACTCCTCTAATTCACTAACACATCTAACTAAAGACCATATCGGAGAAACTTCAGTTGGACTAGAAGAAAGGCATAACTGGGTGTCCTCTGCATAAGAGATAAAATTAACATTGTTTTCTAATGAGAGATCCCAGTGTAAGCATGTAAATTGAAAACAGTAAAGGTCCTAGTACTGAGCCTTGCGGGACACCGTATCTCAGTTCTATGTATAATTATGGAATACTGCCAGTACATTTCTGCACATACTGGAATTATGATAAATAAGAACTAAACCAGGCAAGGATAGTGCCTGTAAGCCCAGCACCATTTTCTAGCCCCTGCAGTAAAATAGAATGGTCAATGGTGTCAAACGCTGTGCTCAAGTTTAGCAACATAATTGCAGTGGAGTTTCCTTCATCAGATATCAGAATTTTACAATTGTATTGTCGTTTACAATACGCATTAGTGCCATTTCTGTACTATGACCAGTGTGGAAGCCAGACTGGTATTTCTCAAATAAATTAAGACAACTGACTGGTCCGAATCATATTGCTGGTTCCATGTGTGCCCTTTCCTTGTGTCCCAAGGCCTGTTCTAAGGTAACCTGTGAGGACCCTCTGCAATTTGCATATCAGGAGAAGGTGGGAGCGGAGGATGCCATCATCTATATGCTACACCGATCCCTCTCCCACTTGGACAGAGGTAGTGGTGCTGTAAGAATTCTGTTTCTAGACTTCTCAAGCGCCTTCAACACAATGCAACCTCTGCTCCTTAGGGACAAGCTGACAGAGATGGGAGTAGATTCATACTTGGTGGCATGGATCGTGGACTATCTTAAAGACAGACCTTGGTATGTGCGTCTCGGGAACTGCACGTCTGACATTGTGGTCAGCAACACAGGAGCACCACAGGGGACTGTACTTTCTCCGGTCCTGTTCAGCCTATATACATCGGACTTCCAATACAACTCGGAGTCCTGCCACGTGCAAAAGTTCGCTGACGACACTGCTATCGTAACTTTGTTAAATGGTGCGACTCAAACCATGTACACCTGAACACCAGCAAAACCAAGGAGCTGGTGGTGGATTTTAGGAGGCCCAGACTTCTCATGGACCCCGTGATCATCAGAGGTGACTGTGTGCAGATGGTGCAGACCTATAAATACCTGGGAGTGCAGCTGGATGATAAATTAGACTGGACTGCCAATACTGATGCTCTGTGTAAGAAAGGACAGAGCCAGTTATACTTCCTTAGAAGGCTGGCGTCCTTCAACATCTGCAATAAGATGCTGCAGATGTTCTATCAGACGGTTGTGGCGAGCACCCTCTTCTATGTGGTGGTGTGCTGGGGAGGCAGCATTAAGAAGAGACGCCTCACGCCTGGACAAACTGGTGAGGAAGGCAGGTTCTATTGTTGGCATGGAGCTGGACAGTTTGACATCTGTGGCAAAGCGATGGGCGCTAAGCAGGCTCCTATCAATTATGGAGAATCCACTGCATCCACTAAACAGTGTCATCTCCAGACAGAAAAGCAGCTTCAGCGACAGACTACTGTCAATGTCCTGCTCCACTGACAGACTGAGGAGATCATTCCTCCCCCAAACTATGCGACTCTTCAATTTCACCCGGGGGGGTAAACGTTAACATCATACAAAGTTATTGTCTGTTTTTACGTGCATTATTATCAATCTTTAATATTGTTTTTTGTATCAGTATGCTGCTGTTGGAGTATGTGAATTTCCCCTTGGGATTAATAAAGTATCTATCTATCTCTATCTGTATCTATCTATATCTATCTATCTATCTCTATCTATCTCTCTCTAGTTTATTGAGCAATTATTCAAACACATTTTGGCACTCTTTAATTAACAGCTGAACTTTAAAGTACAACAGTGTTATTTTCACAATCTTAACAGCAAGTTGCTGGGGATTAATTTTTCATTTTCGTTGCTGGTTCAGTTCAGCAGTCTGTTTTATAATTAAACTTTCATGCAGTACTGGTGCCAGCAGTCTGCTTAAATCAGACTTATCCATTAGAATTGGCTTCAAGAAGCCATCCTGAACAGAACAAAATGGAAAGGGTTTCCTACTTCAGACTGAGAGGAGGCAGCTTTCAGAGTCACTCTATAATATCAGACCAACATATACTCATATGTGTTCTGATTCCTGGTCGTGTGGAGTTCGTATATTCTCAGTATATCTGTGTGTACTTTAATTGCTTGTCTATTTTAAGTGTGCATCTTCACGGCTTTGGTTTATTTTTGTTGTGTGTTACTGTAGTGAACCATGGACTCATTCCAGCTGTATTTATTACTTACAGACTGAAAAGAATGCTTTTATTATATGCAGAAATCTCAATTTCTCTTTTTGTCTGCTTGCTCACTAGCACTAGCACTTAAAACAAGTCAAAAAAGTAGCACTGAAGACATTTTCTTTATTTGAATTAGTGACAAATGTGGATACAAATAATGTATCATTGGCCCAACCTTTGGGTCATTTTTGCTAGCTAAGCTTGTACATAAATTGATACATTTTGAAAGAAGATAAAGTTCAAATTATGCAACGTTTTTCAGATAGGGTTGATTGATTGAATCTCATACTTACTGAAAATTATTTACAGACCCAGCAGCACAATGTTGCAACCTGCTATTGAGAATCTTAATGAAATCATGTAGTAGTACAAATTATGATTTGGATGTTACTTTATAACTTGATCATTGTCCACGGTTAATGCCTTAGGTTCCCATGCATGTCATTTCCTCCTGCTTTCTAACAGAAGGATTAAGCTAATAATAATCTTTCATCATAAGTTGTATACCTTTATACTATGTGAACCTTTAATACTTAACCTTTGAAATTGCTGTATCACTTAACAAATCATGCACCTTTAAAACCTTAACATTCAGTTACAGGTGAGCTATTTGTTTTACTCAAGTAAACAGCAACTGTGAAATAATTATTGGAGGCATTATGACTAGTTAAATCTATTACTTTAAAAAGATTTTGCTTTCCATAGCTTGGTTATGAGTAACATAACAGCTTTAGTTAACACCTGTAAGTTTTTACAGATATGTCTGTCAAAAAATCAACCATCAAATGGTATTATGGAGGTGCAGAAAATTGCAGTGTTACTAATGTTTCTTCTAATGATGCAATGCATTACATGTTTGCAATTCAAATATTACCTTTTTGAAGAAGCAGTTAATGCAGAGTAAGATTTTCAGAAGATTATTTTCACTTAAATATAGTTTTAAAAAAAACAACAAAACAAAAAAGGACAAATTTTTTGGCGTAGACCTGGTGAATGAGCCTGATGATTTGTATGAAAAGGTTAGAGGCTAACATCATTTGGGACTGCACCACCTCTCCCAGCCTATCAACAACATTGGCCACAAGGCAGGGGCCAGCTTTGGGCAGACCATCTAACCATTACATGACCTATTCATGCACACATTGTCACCAGCACAGGGCTATTTTGAATTTCCAGTTAACTTTAATGTCTTCTATATAAGATGATATAACACACCCCTTGCCTTGGCACTATCTTTCATTCTATAATCCATATTTATTATCTGTTAGACATATCTAGTTTTGCTCTTCAAACATCATTACCCACTCTGTGAAATAAATTGGACAACGTTTATAAATAGCAAGCTTTTAAGCGGTGCAATTTGTGTATTTTATATTAGTGATTTTAGCTAGTATTTTCTTAACTTAGAATGTGGTTTAATTTTATTATTCGCTATATAAATGTAATGTATTATTATTTATTATTATTGTTGTATTGGGAAAGTAATATTTTATTTTGGATCTAAACCCATTTTTATTAGCTTAGCTGAAACTCTAGAGGGCAGTAGTAGATAAAGTGCTGAATCCTAGTTTCTTATAGCCTCGGTGATTAGGAAAACATTGTAATTTTGGGTTCTTTTACAGTTTTTTTTTTTTTTGTTATATCACAGTAATGTAATTATGAAAATGCAATTTAAAAGCTACATAATTTATGCAGAATTTATTTTGTACAACTAGTACAGAATTTGAGCAAAATATTTCATTCTGGAATGGAGGGTATATTTTATTCAGTCATCCAGTTTCTGACTTGTTTTATCTAGTATAGGATCACATAAAGCTAAAAGCCCAAATCTATTTCAGCAGAAATGGGTCCAGAGAGAGAACCAGCCCTGTTCTGTGTGATAGCCTATTGCAAAGATTTGAGTTTATATTGGGTAATGTTGGTTATTGAGTGGCAGCTCCAAAGTGTTTACTGTTCATTTCACTAAAGATATACCCTGCTTGTCTGTTAAACTGATACAATTTTTATTTATTTTTTATTTTTTTTTTAAGAGTAGTACAATCGGACACTTCTTGCCGCAGTCCATCTCAGTCTCTCTCTCAGCCCTACTCTCTGGCACTTACTTTTAGACCTTTTTGCCTGTCTGATTGAGGCTTGACTTGATCTTTGTTTTTGTGTCTTTAAACCCTCTGTTGGTGCCACTTATGGTCATGCCTCAGAACCACTCTTAGGATCAGAGATACTTAATTTTGCTACTGGAGCACCAGGCTAGAACTTGTTTCAGAGTCTTCTGGTGCACTCATGCCCCTTCAGTTGCTCTTAATGGGCCGGGTGTCTCAGGCAGCCTTTGCCTGCCAGTCTTCCTTAAATATACAATCACAATCCATCCAAAGGACGACTGTGTGCTGCTGGCCAGTGAGATGAAAGTTCACGTCTTGCTTCATGATATTTGCCACTTTGAAAAGGGGAAATGTAATCCATGTTCAGCACTGCTCAAAAAATTAAGGGAGCACTTAATCATCACAGTCTAACACCAAGTCAATTAAACTTTAGGGATATCAGTCTGTCCTGTTAGGAAACCTACGCGATTGTGAATCCCCTTCACCTGCTTTAGTGCAAATTAAAGTGTGTGAAATAAATAGACCTTGACACCAAAAGAAGTTTGAGGCCGCCATCCGTATACTTCATTCAGGCTGCAAAAATGAGGTTTTGGTTTCACAGAAGTGTACAGATTGAGTCCACAACAGAATTGCAAAGAGGTGGTGGAGTTTCTTTTATGGCTGGTCAGTGGAAGTGATGTCATCTAGAACAGAAACCGGAAGTGACATTCTTGAGGTCTGGAACCGGAAGTGACATTCTTGAGGTCTGGAACCGGAAGTGACATTCTTGAGGTCTGGAACCGGAAGTGACATCATCAGGATGGACCGGAAAGTGTCGTCATTGGAATCGGGCAGAGTTTCCTGTGTCTGGTCTGCAAAGAGAACGGTTTAGGATTTAACCTTTAAACCACCGGAACCGGCTATAGTTGGTTCCCAATGCAATTTGCCAGCATGCTAGAGCCGACTATATTCTTCAACGTACATTCGTTGAACACCGCAACCGGCTAAAGTCTGTTCCAAATGCAATTTGCCAGCACGCTGGAGCCGAGTATATTTGCCGATGTACATTCATTGAAATTTCACTTGGCAACCAGTTAAAGTTGGTTCCCAGTGCAATTTGTCAGCACGCTGGAGCCGAGTATATTCCGCAACGTACATTCAATGAATGCCGCAACCGGCTATAGTCTCTTCCCAGTGCAATGTGCCAGTACGCCGGAGCTGATCAATCAGTGCCGTACATTTTGTTGAGAAGCCAGCTCATGACCACTGCTGCCCCCCTGCAGCAGTGCAGCATCACTGTCCCTGGGATTTAGCTGCTGCACTAGACTAGTCTGCAAGCATCAGTGTTTACCTCTGTGTGCTTGCGTGCAGCCAGTTCAAGCATAGTTGGCTCGATGATTTACTGAATTTCATGAATGGTATCGGTTGCACGTTGTACATATTGTTCCAGTAGTTTTTTAAATAGTTTTTACAGTTCATTGGCAGTGTGTAAAATGATCAGTGTTGCAGTAATTGTGATGCTCTTTGCATGAAAAAATGTTCCATTAAAATTTCACTTTTTCTTGATGAATTGTGACATTTACTTAAAGTGCAGCAAAAAAATTTGGCATCAAGGAGTGCATTAACCCCCCAAGTATGTGGCAGTTTAAGGTTAAAAAAACAAAAATTACTCTTAGATGATATGTGTTGGTAAGATATGCTGCTTTTTTAGATAAATGCTGTATTTGTACATTAATATTTTTACTCTTTTTATTGTTACTGTTATCTATTTCAGAATTGCGTGGAATTCATAATCAGGCTACTGTGGGCTTCCAAACATTAATGGAGTCTCTGCGGTACTGTAAGGTAAAATGGAGTCTTGTTTCAATCTATATTCCACATACTATTTGAATTTTTGATGCTGCATTTTGTCTAAAATGTTGTATTTTTAACTTACTCAGTTTTTAAGTGCTTTAGCAAATAAACTTTTGTTCAGGTTTGGGGTTTAGATCCCAGTGAGAATTAAAAGAAGTGTATGTGTACATGCTTCTTAGTTTTGTTTTAGCATCAGGTGCTTTGTCATATATGATAAATTATATTTGTATGATTATTTATTTTTTTCTGTCTGACTGTTTGTTTAGTTTGCTGCTGCCATTTTATAAATATTATGCCTCTTTCCCAAAAATACCAGAGGCGCAGAACTATTTTTCTTCAGATATGGAAATTCATTCAATTCACGGTCAAGCAGGTTTAATTCTACCCCAGCATTTGAAGTGATATTAACATATGCAACAGAGCTGCAACACCAACTCAATAACAAAATTTGACACCAGCATTTTTAAATTATGGATTAATTGGCTAGTTACCTCACATGTACATTTATTAAGAGTGAGAAAACAAATTAATAATGAATGGAGGAATCTAGTGCCAGCATAAGAGCACTTGATTTTCCTAACTCTGCAAAGTGCTGCACTTGCTAGCAGTGGAACATGCATGAACACCAGAAGAGAGAATATTCAACACATCCACAGAATTAAGTTCACACAACAGGTGAGTTAGGAACATTTTACAATGAAAAAGAGATTTAAATGTCCTGCATAGGTCAATTTTCAGAAACGGCATTAGTCTCTACAGCAATAAAACTGCCCCAAACTATGGCTAACAAATAAATGTTAATCCCACAAATGTAATTCATACTCAAATGCAGCAAATCCTTTATAATATTTGTAAAGATTATTATGGATCAAGTACCATGAACCGAGTAGTCATTACATTTGTTCTGCATTAAACATTTGTATAAAATGTTTTAAAAAAAAAAAAAAAAAAAAAAAATTGTTGCTTATTCAGTACATGTGTTGTTGCCAGAAAGAGTGCAACGTGCTAAATGAGGAATAACATTTTCAGTTTTCATGTTCATTAATAAAATAATTGCATTTCAACTTTAATACAATGTTGTGCTTTTAAAAATCCATTAATCAAAGGTGTAATCATCAGATTAATTTATTATCTAAATAATTGTTTCAGGAGTAATTTTAAAATAATTGATTGAATATTTTTCTCAATAATTCAACATCATCTGATCCATTATATAATAATACAACCATAACAGAGCAAAGATTTGTACTTAAAGTGGTCATGTGTTTTATTGATAACAGAAAGCTAATGTAATCTGGTTAATTTAAACATTTAAGTGCAAATTATTTGAAATATAACATTTTTTTTTCTTTTGACTGTCATTTCTTTGACTTGCAAATGTGTAACTTAAGATAGTTGTGACCTTTTTCCTTTATATTTCCTTCCAGTGCCAAAAAAGTTATTTACTTTCTATCATACCTATTACTACTAAACATTCACTGTCTACTGTACGAATCATAAGTTATTTAAAGAAAACTGAATAAATATGTGTTAGTTGCACAGTAGGTTTAGATAAATGTAGTTAATTAAGATTAAAATTTCAATGAACTTTTAGCGGTATTATATAGTCAAAGATAATGGTTTCTATTGTGCAATTAAACAAGTAGAAAAATGTATTTTAGCTATTATGTTAGTGTTAATAATTAAGGGCAAAGATGACCCACTGATATTTCACACAAGAGTAAAGGCAAAAAAAAATCTCCAGGTTTATGTGTAATTAGTAGTGATTTAATGTGCATGACCAAAACTTAGTTTTGACACTTCTATTGGATTTGTTTTTGTTTTATTCCACTTCTCCCTCTCCTGCTTTAAGGTACTGATTACATAAATGTTGTCATCCATAAAACGGACAGATTCACTGTACAACCAGCTACTGTGAAGCCTGATGCAATATATAGCTGCCAACACAACATCCCTCAGCTATTGAATGGATCAATATGCCAACCATTGGAAAACAGAATGGCTTGCAATAGAAATGTGTGATGATATAATACCTCCAACATTAGGGCTGCAACTAATGATTATTTTAGTAGTTGACTAATCGTTCGATTTTTTTTTTTTTTCCCCCAGATTAGTCATGATTATTTCATGCCTGACTATTTTGATGCTTGCGATTTGTGGTTGCACATCCTGTTCTGGGCTCCAGTGCATGTCTTACCTCATCTGCTCACGTCTGTCCACCTGTGAATGTCACCCTGATGTCTCTGCATTAACACGATTTAAAGTTAATATTAATCAAATTAAAACAACCAGTGAAACATGTGAATTTGAAAATAATCAGATGTTTTTATATTAGTGTGACCATCACAATAAAAAAGAAATACATTAAACAATATAAACTAAAGTGCACATAGTCTTTAAACAAAAAAAGTGCATTTAACTTAACCAAAAATGGCCACTGGTGTGTCTTAAAGTCCACAGGTTTAAATAAAGCTTCAATTCAAATAAAATTAAACAATAATGTACAGTTTATAAAAGATTCAGTTCATATATTCCTGATTGCAGTGCAGGAACGTGAGCGTTTCAACATGCTCTGGTGTGAGGCTGGCTCTCTTCTTTGAGACAATGTTCCCAGCTGCTGAGAAGAGATGCTCAGAGGGAGTAGAGGTAGTAGGAATACACAAGAATGATTTTGCCAATAAGGCAAGAGTGGGATGCTTTGCCTCATTTGCCTTCCACCAGAACTGCAGCATCACTGTCCCTAGGATTCAGCCACTGCACTAGACTGGCCTGCAATCATCAGCACTTACTTCTGTGGGTTTGCGTGCTGCCAGTTCAAGCGCAGTTGGCTCGGTGATTTACTGAATCAATGGCGTGCAGTTGCACCTTGAACATATAATAACAGATTGTTACAGTAGTTTTTTTTTTTTTAATAGTTTTTACAGTTCATTTGCAGTGTGTAAAATGATCAGTGTTGCAGTAATTGTGGTGCTTTTTGCATGAAAAAAATGTGTTCCATTAAAATTTCACACTTTCTTTGTGAGTTGTGACATTTACTTAAAAAGTGCAGCTAAAAAGTATTTGGCGTCCAGGGATGCATTAACCCCAAGTATATGGCGATTTAAAGGTTAACTATCATTGTCGAAACCTTGATATACACATTATAGTACAAACCTCAACGTTAACGTGATACTAACTTTACTCGCTAAAACTTACCTCTCAAGAGACGGTGGCATCACAGCACCAGGATGCTTGTGTTTCTGATGCTCATGCATCTCGGTGGTGCTGCCGTGAAAAGAAAGCTCCGCTTTGCATAATCTGCATTCAACTTTTTTTTTTCTTTTTCAGTGAAGTGCTCCCACACTTTAGAAAGTTTCTGTCTCAATGTTTTTTTCTATCTCCTTCCCCCTTCTCTATCCGACTCGCCATTGCAACCACTTTTATTTTACTCTACGTTTTTCTCCTCAGACATTCTTCTTCGTTGGTAGGACCATAGACATATATAGGTAGATGCCGCATTCACCATCTTGCCTAGTCGACATGATACGTCAGAGAGTCTGCCATATTGCAAGTGGCAAAAGTGTCATTTAAACTAATACAGTGTGGAGCTTGGCCCGGACACAGACACGTTAATGTCACCCAACACATGTTTATTTACACCTATACTATTTACAATTGTGCCACACAACCCCTAAAGACCCCAAAAGTCCTGGCCACCACACAATGCCTTTTCCTTTCTTCAGGCCGCCTCCTTGCCTTCCTCCCGATGTCGTCCAACTTCCACCTGACTCAAGTCACTGTCTGAAGGGAGGCGGCCCCTTTTATACAAGCCCGGATGAGCTCCAGGTGCTTCCTGACACTCCTCCGCGGATACTCCCCTGTGTGGCGGAAGTGCCGGCTGCGTGCCCGGAAGCCCTCCGGGTGTCCCCTGTCTTCTTCCCCCAGCACTTCTGGGTGTGGCGGAAGTGCTGAGGTCCAGCACTCTCTAGGCACTGGGGCACCCCC
The DNA here is from genome assembly GCF_900747795.2 of Erpetoichthys calabaricus. NCBI lineage: Eukaryota > Metazoa > Chordata > Cladistia > Polypteriformes > Polypteridae > Erpetoichthys > Erpetoichthys calabaricus. Next base: position 73,178,372 of record NC_041406.2, read on the forward strand.
TGGCGGTGACCATGGGCCCCTACAGGGTTGGGCTTCCAAGCCCTGCACCTGTGGCTCCCAACACAACCAGGGCGGTCGACCCCTCGTGGTCTGGAGGAGGCGCAAGCCCTCCTCTGGTCCTCCCGGGCGTCCCAGCTGAGTACCATCCCCAGCGGTCTGCCACAATAGGTAGACGTGGAAACCAGGTTTAAAACAGCATCGTTTACATACAACAGATTTTGGCAAATCATTTGAATGCAATTATTTATATCCATTTGTACATTAATAATGGCAATTATTGAGACGAAAACTCGACCAATGTCTGAAAGTCAAAATAGTAAGACAGCAAATGGCAGTCTGGTCTTTCTTTTAACAGTGAAATGATACACTCAATGACAAAAATAAAAATTTTATTGTATATAAATTGGCTTAATAATTTCTGAAAACATTTCACTCATTCCTCTCTCAATCTCCCTCTCTCTCTCACACACGCACATGCACATGCACAATAGGATCTAAAATCCTTGAAACAGAACTGTTTAATATGTTGCCACTCTGTAATTTAAGAGTATTCAGTCTGGCAAAATGGTGCAGCCTTAGTTTGTAGAAGACAGACCCAACTAAAGACATGAGCATAAAATGATGGTTGTCAATTTCAGACCGTTTCCTCAATGTGTTCTTGAGAAAAAACACATCATCTGAACCAATCTCAGCCCGAACAAACTGATTGATCAAAGATACAGCTTGCCCTAATGTTGACTGTCAGATAACACACTCGGCTACTTTGACCACCTTGACTGTACCCTCAGAAGGAATCCTCAAACCTCCTTTGTTTTTTAATGTGAGCAAGTGGTAGCTTTAATCATATGATGCCGGTACAGCATCTGTCACCAAACTAGCACGGCACACATCACAGGACAGCTTTCTCAAAATCTGTTGAACGACAAACCCTGAAATATAAACCAGGGCATTTTCCACAAGGCCACTAAAGCAGGTTGGTAAGTAGCTATGGTCACATACAATTGCAGGAATATTTGCAAAAGGGGATGGAAGCTCTGCTGGTGTAGAGGACATCTACAGCAGACAGGGAGACAGTCTCATCCTGTGCTGCCACGTTTCCAGATGTGCTTGGAGAGGCACCACACCGAAACCATGAGATGACGGAAAATGGCCTGAAACTGACCAGCTGAAGGGATGTTATTCCAGCCCCCTAAAACACACATGCACCACTTTTACAGATCTTTACTCTTTTTTTCAGGTGAATTTCTTGAGAAAGAAAAAACCTGCACTGCTATGAACAGTTTGGCTTCAGAAATTGTACAAAGTGATAGATTTACAGTACATACTTGTCTGTCTGTCCCCACAAAATCGATCAACCACAGCTGTCAGTCTGAGGATATTATAAAGACAATGTAATTACCATGGTAACACAGCACATGAATGCATAGCTTTGCTATCTTAGCCTGGCGTAGCTAAAGTTAAGATTATAAAACAGGATTTTCTAATGGCCAAAACAATTGTTTAGCCTTACCTATGAAATCTAATCCCCTGGGATCTGGTTTGGAGCGTACAGCGGTTTGTACAATCCCAAGCAGCACATGCATGAGGCATCTTTATGCACTACTGCACTCCACAGCAGTGCCACTCGCAATATGGCAGCGACGTTGACATACGATGCTGCAGGTCATGCGGCGTCTAGTTATTCTATGTCTATGGGTAGGACTGTGTTCAGTCTTTACAAACAATAACAAACGATGCTGCCCCCAGACGTTCATGTAGTGCATTGCAGTTACAAAAATCAATGTGGTTCTTTGTGACTGGAGCCTCTTTTGAAGGTTCTGTTTATGACACGTCAATAAAAAATCAGTGTCAACGATTTTTTGTAATCGATGTTGTTGATTACGTCGACTAATCATTGCAGCCCTATCCAACATACTGAAAGACTTGCCAAGCGTTCCCTCATACTTTAGTAAAACCAGTGCTGCTGCTGGTGACTGCAAGAAGAAATGCTGAAACATAAGATATGTGGGTTTTTTAGCACCTATTGACCATATATCACATGTCTGTGTACAATGAATGATAGTTAATGCCTCTGATGGTTTATTAATGTGTTAATAATGATAGATAACGGCTGGCTATTGTTGGCTTAAATGGTATTTTAGGAACTAAGGTCGCAAACTAAATGTTGTCTGCTAGTGTGGGACAAGTGGTCCACATCATAAGTCATTGTGTCAGAGCACAATGTATAGCAAAAATTCTCTTTCCCAATCATTAAACAAACTATCTGAGTTTCTTGCAAGTGACATTTCATTTGTTGTTTTTGTGGGCATGTGGAAAAGATTTTCAATAAGTCAGTGGTTTCAAATGGCTTGTCATCGAAATTTTTTTTTTTTTTTTTTTTTTTTTAAATCTTCCAAAAGAAGACCCTGTTAACAGTATGTGTACCGTTCTACTGATAGCTACTAGGGCTTCAAGGAAATCGGTGCAAGATTTAGAGAGCTACTTGGGGGGGAAAAAAAATTACCATTTCACATACACTTTGAAGTATTTAGGCTTAGGTTGCTGACTGATCTGAAGGAGAGAACGCAGCACTTTCCCGCTGTGCATATCATTGTTTGATTTGTGGGTCACAGACTTGCACAAGAGAGAAGGATTTGAGTCCAGGCTTCCAAAAAATCAGCTTTATTGGGATGACAGGAACATTCTCAAAGCATTTATTCAAACGGGAGCTTTCACTCAAATACACACGGCATGCAAGCAGGAAAGATGGCATCGTCCTGAGTTTGCTCCGTTCTCAGATCAAAAAAACAGATAGCCTTCTTGCACAAACAAGGAGACAGAAAGTGAGCACATGGCCTGTTCAGCAGCTGGTGTTAAATGTACCCCCACATCAACCAGCAGGTGACAGATGCATTATGCAGGGAGCCTGTGAACTTGCAGTTGCACTAGCAGTGGACAACCAGTCCCTGCCTGTGTTTACAGAGTGTCGGCACATGGCACAATTGGGGGATTGACGGGGTCTCAAAAATCTCCCATTTGACACTGCTAATTGAATGGTACTTTTCTTCTATCAGGGCACTCCACACAGTGAAGTTCTTTTTTGTCCAAAACCTTTTTACTCCAACTACCCACAGTACGTGCCCAGCTAAAGCCAAGACAATGTTATCCAGTGTCAATAAGGCAAAACATGATTAAAGTTCAATGAATAGGAATCATGAATAGTTTGGGTGCAGTCTGCATAGCAATACGTGATAATAACTCGAGCACCGCCGAGAGTGGCAGCCTTTTCAGCAGCTCCGTGTACTTTATTTTTCTACCTTTTTATTTTTCTCTTTTTTTTTTAATTATCTTTTTATTGATAACTCCTATCACTTTCTTTTATGTGGATTCGTTCCATGGACACTTTTACTTTTACAACATGGACATGGATTTTTACACGCCGAGACTCGTCTATTCAAGTAGTCAACTTACCAACGAGGTAAGAAGGCGGTATCGTGGCAGCAGAGCCGGCACTAAGCTAAAAATGAAGCGGCTTGCGAGAAAGTGGCATTTTAAGCCTTCGGTGCCTTCTGTGATCCTGGGAAATGTGAACTCAATATCAAATAAGATCGACGAACTGGCTGCGCTGATGAAAAATGTCAGAACCTACAGAGAATGCAGTTTGTTGTGCTTTTGTGAAACGTGGCTAACTACCACCATCCCAGATGCTAACGTGGAGCTACCCGGGTTTAGCACAGTTAGAGCACCTGCGGGAAGCACAAAGGAGGAGGTCTAGCTCTCTATGTCAATACAAGGTGGTGTAACTCTGGACATGTAAATGTCAAAATCTCCATTTGCTGCAGGGACATCGAACTGTTGGCAGTAAATTTGCGTCCCTATTACTTGCCCAGAGAGTTTGGACACGTCATTGTTTTTATTGTTTACATCCCTCTTCGGGTGGACGTGGAGATAGCGAGTGACATTATCCATTCTGCTGTTGCTAAGTTACAAATGCAGCACCCTGAGGCGCTTGTGCTAATCGCTGGAGATTTTAACCATGTGACACTGGACAAAACATTACCTGCCTTCTCCCAGTATGTGGACTGTAACACCCGGAGAAATAAGACTATTGACTTACTGTATGCAAACGTTAAAGACGCATACAGCACCACCCCGCTGCCTGCACTTGGGAAAGCAGATCATAACCTGGTTCTGCTTCAGCCTCACTACAAACCAAGAGTGAGGGAGCTACATACAACCAAACACTCATTCAGGAAGTGGTTCCCTGAGGCAGAGCAGGCTCTGAGAGACTGCTTTAGAACTACAGACTGGGATATCCTGCAGGGATCACATAGTGAGAACATTGAGGAGGTTGTTGACTGCACTACTGACTACATCAACTTCTGTATGAACATCGTAGTTCCAGTAAGAACAGTACGCTGCTACGCTAACAACAAGCCATGGATTACAAGTGACATCAAGGGCCTTTTGAACCAGAAGAAAATGGCTTTTAAAGGCGGTGATCAGCATGAGCTCAAGCGCATGCAGAAGGAACTCCGAGTCCAGCTCAGGGCGGCGAAGGAGCAGTACAGGAGAAAGCTGGAACAGAAGTGTGGTGATATGGGTGCACAGCTCTTCCAGCAAAGGCCAGTTCGTTTTTAAATGAATAATCGCCGCGCTCTTGGCTTAGCGAGGGGGCGTGGTGGCTGTAGCGTCTCAGGGCAATCTGCGGTGTGGGCGTTTCTCACCTAAGTGCACAGGTGAGAGATTGCCCACATCCATGATTGTTCCTGGGGCTAATGCGCTGCAGCTGCCATGTCCTCTCCGCATATATAGAGAAGCCTGAGACGGTTAGGGGGATTATTAAGAAAAAAAAGATAATAGAACGAGGAGAAAGAAAAAGACGGAGGTTGCAGAAGGAAGAAAGCAAGCAAGAGAGAGAGAGCGAGCAAGAGCAGGCTCGAGGCAGCTGAGCAGACAGCCTGGGTGTTAGGCCGACACCCAGAGCGTAGTACTGGTTGTCGCTCCCACAGTGTTTGTTTTGGGAAGGATGGGAGTGACCGGGAGATGGGTGACTCTCTGCATGGGGCTGCGGATGGAAGCGAGATTCAGGATTTGGGATGCAGTGTCCTCCACGTGAGATCCTTGGCCGTTGGAGGACTTCCCAGGTCACTGTCAGGGGGAGCCGACCGGAGCCAAGGATCGGAAAGGCGACTGACAGTAGCAGGAGGAGTAGGCAGAAGGTCTGCTGCATTGAGAGCGTCTCGCCTGTTGCAGGGCCCGCATGGGAGAAGCAGGTGAGACACTAACAGAAAAGAAGCACCGGGCTTGTCATTTGTTTTTAAAGACTGCTTCCTGATGAACGTTTTAATCCTTTAAAGGATTGTTGTGTTTGTGTATTTTTAACCTCCACACGTTTCTTTTATTGGATTATTTATTGAACTTTTGAATGCACTGCTGCACTTTACTTTGAACACTGTTGGGTTACTTTGAATAAAAGCACTTTGCACATTTATGTACCATCCCCTTGCTCATTGTTATTGCCTCACTGTCTAGCTCATCTTGGTAACATTATCGACAGTGTAGGGTTCCCTAACAGAAGATGGGAGCATGGAGCCAAACCCGCATCATCACAAGAAGTTGCAGAATAACAGCATGAAAGAAGTGTGGGATGGGATGAAGATCATCACTGGCTGCAGCTTGAAGCGGGGTGCCACCATCGAGAGAGACGTGGAGAGAGCAAACCAAATGAACAACTTCTTTAACAGGTTTGACCACCCTAACCCACTCTCACCTCGGAGTACTGCACCCTCCACCCATCCTTCTGCTGATACCAGCATAGGAAAGACATTCCCACCCACAATTACAGCAGTGCAGTTGAGCAGAGAGCTGAGGAGACTTCATGCCAGCAAAGCAACGGGTCCAGATGGAGTAAACCACGACTGCTGAAGGTCTGTGCACTGGAGCTGGGGAGTCCTCTACAGCGCATCTTCAACCTGAGCCTGGAACAGGGGAGAGTACCGAGGCTTTGGAAAACATCTTGCATCACCCCAGTCCCAAAGGTATCACGTTCTAGTGAGCTGAACGACTTCCGGCCTGTCGCTCTGACGTCATATGTGATGAAGACCATGGAGCGGCTGCTGCTTCGCCACCTGAGGCCACAGGTACACCACGCCCTCGACCCTCTGAAGTTCGCATACCAGGAGAAGGTGTGGAGGATGCCATCATCTGTATGCTACACCGATCACTCTCCCACTTGGACAGAGGCATACCTAGTCCACGATCCATGCCACTATCTTACAAACAGACCTCAGTATGTGCGTCTCGGGAACTGCAGGTCTGACATTATGGTCAGCAACACAGGAGCGCCACAGGGGACTGTACTTTCTCCGGTCCTGTTCAGCCTATATACATTGGACTTCCAATACAACTCGGAGTCCTGCCACGTGCAAAAGTTCGCTGACGACACTGCTATCGTGGGCTGCATCAGGAGTGGGCAGGAGGAGGAGTATATGAACCTAATCAAGGTCTTTGTTAAATGGTGCGACTCAAACCACCTACAACTGAACACCAGCAAAACCAAGAAGCTGGTGGTGGATTTTAGGAGGCCCAGGCCCTTCCTGGACCCCGTGATCGTCGGAGCTGACTGTGTGCAGAGGGTACAGACCTATAAATACCTGGGAGTGCAGCTGGATGATAAATTAGACTGAACTGCCAATACTGATTCTCTGTGCAAGAGAGGACAGAGCCGGCTATACTTCCTTAGAAGACTGGCGTCCTTCATCTGCAATAAGATGCTGCAGATGTTCTATCAGACGGTTGTGGTGAGCGTCCTCTTCTACGCGGTGGTGTGCTGGGGAGGTAGCATTAAGAAGGACGCCTCACGCCTGGACAAACTGGTGAGGAAAGCAGGCTCTATTGTAGGCATGGAGCTGGACAGTTTGACATCCGTGGCAGAGTGACGGGCGCTCGGCAGGCTCCTATCAATTATGGAAAATCCACTGCATCCACTAAACAGTGTGATCTTCAGACAGAGGAGCAGCTTCAGTGACAGACTACCGTCACTGTCCTTCTGTACTGACAGACTGAGGAGATATTCCTCCCCCAAACTATGCGACTCTTCAATTACACCCGGGGGGGGGGTAAACATTAACATTATTCAAAGTTATTGTCTGTTTTCACCTGCATTTTTATTACTCTTTAATATTGTTTTTTGTATCCGTATGCTGCTACTGCTGGAGTATGTGAATTTCCCCTTGGGATTAATAAAGTGTCTGTCTGTCTGTCTGTCTCACAACAGATTCACTAAAGAGTACCTAAGCCAGTGCATGCACCTTACTCTGACCTTCTATAAGCCTGCCTTTAGCAAACTTGACATGGATCTGTATTGTCATCCAAGCCAGTAACAAGTTAGACTTATAATGTTTATCATGTTTGAAACCATAGTTTCTGCAAATTATTTGTCTCTTGCAGTACATGCAAATTTGAAATATGAAATTTATGGACAATAAAGCAATGAAGTGAAGCATAATTTGCTGTTACAGAAATAATTAAAAGAAGCACCTTGGCCTACTAACTTCAGCCCAACAATATTTTCTCCCAAAGTGTCTTTTAGTCTAATGACTTTATGGATCAGTGAATACTTTTACTTCCTAAATAAGTTCTTATACAGTAATCCCTCCTCCATCGTGGGGGTTGCGTTCCAGAGCCATCCGCGAAGTAGAAACCATATGTTTATATGGTTATTTTTATATATTTTAAGTCCTTTATAAACTCTCCCACATGATTTATAAATATTCCCCGTACAGTTATACAGCATAAACCCTTTATATTCTCTTAGTTATTAGGTAAGATTCGTTGAAATTATGTATTGAAATTATGTATGTAAACACAGTTTATATACTACTCACAAACATACGTATCGTATATCATTGAGGAGTTTTATTTAATACGTAATACAGTTTTAAACATACTGTAATTGAGTAGGTAATATAAAAATACGTGAAAAATCTATAACATGTAAATGCTGTACATAAAACCAAAATGTTATTTTAAAGATACTGTAGAGCGTCTCCGATATCACATTTGTTACAGCCATTACGATAGACAGGCCACCGGCAATAAATACGAACAATGCAAGGAAAAAATTGTATAAAATGTGTGCAGTTACAATAAACGTACATACATGTACTAAGTACGTAGAAAAATAGTTTTGGATACTCGCCAACTTGTCAGATAACGATGACATTTACTGCACTGTCACAGCTGTTCTAAAGGAGCCTCTTCAGGCGACTGTGTAGCACCGCCGTCATCTTCTTCCACTGAAGGCGTACTAGGCAGTGTTTTGCGTGAAAGGAACATCATGATGGGCAGTTGCTGGCGCTGCTTTTTCATTTGTGTAAAGAGGTTCCTATACACTTCCGTAGCGCCGTCAAGATCATTTTTAAATTGCAAAGAACGAATCATTTGCAGATCCCATTCTTCAACTGATGTCTGGAGATCTTTTGCCATTCGTAGAATGGTCGCGAGACGCTCAAGAGTTAGCACAGCACCCAGGAGCTTAACCGCGTGCTCTGATTGGGTAGCTTCTCAGCCATCCGCCAATAGTGTCCCTTGTTTGAATTCAAATGGGCAAATCAACTGAGGAAGCACATGGTCTGTAGACCGCAGACATCCGCGAAGCAGTGAAAAATCCGCGCTATATATTCACATATGCTTACATTTAAAATCCGCGATGGAGTGAAGCCGCGAAAGACGAAGCGCGATATAGCGAGGGATCACTGTACTTGCCTCCTGTTTTTCTCTTGCTTTATACTTGTACAAACTCAGTCACTTTCTAGCCCAACATTTATCAGTCACTACACATGTCCTTTTTTTGTTAATTCACGTTGATATCAGTTTGGAGAATCTGTAATAATTTTTTGCATTATTTGTTTTCCAGCTCTCCATTAAAAGCTAATTTTGCATCTGTTTACAGGTTGGATCTTTTTTAAAGTCTCCAAAATTCCCTATTTGGATACTTGGCAGTGAAACACACCTTACTGTTTTCTTTGCAAAGGTATGTTTATTTTAAAACATATTATTAGTATGTTAACTGACCATATTTCATTAATATCTTACAATTATGTTTTATTTAAATTGACACAGAATTTTTAATTTGAGTGTTTTAGGGTTTAGTATCCAATTTAAGACTGACTAATATATTTAGATCGAGGGATGGCCCAGTCAGGGACCGCACCATGTCATTCTTTTTAAAAGCAGAAAGGTTTTTACCAAATAATTGAAAAATAGGCAAGAATTAAGATTTAAGTGGCTTTAAATGTGTCTACATTGTGTTCAGGTGATGTGCAGACATTAGGGTGACAGGAATAGCAGCATGACTGTGGTTTTCATGCACAACCCAAAAGAATGTAGCACCGTCTAAAAAAATATCCAGTGAAATGTAGTCTTGCGCTTAAAAATGCATCATTGATTAAAGGGGTTGACACGTCATGTACAAGTTTAACAGGTGCTTGTTTTTGGGCTTAATCATCAGATAACTTAATTCTATTGTTGATTTAAATAAAATTACCAATATATGGATCATCTGATGATGATAATAATAATTATTAGTATTATTATTCATATAGCTCCTTTCCCATGCTCAAGGTGCTTAAAACAAAATGGTACAAATAGTTTCTGCATTGAAAAATAAACATATAAACACAGGATATCCAAAAGCATTAAAACAAATAACAGAAAGAATAAACCCATCCATCCATCACCCAGCCCGCTGTATCCTAACTACAGGGTCACGGGGGTCTGCTGGAGCCAATCCCAGCCAACACAGGGCGCAAGGAAGGAAACAAACCCTGGGCAGGGCACCAGCCCACTGTAGGACACACACTAGGGACAATTTTGAATCGCCAATGCACCTAACCTACATGTCTTTAGACTGTGGGAGGAAACCGGAGTACCTGGAGGAGTCCCACGCAGACACGGGGAGAACATGCAAACTCCACACAGGGAGGACCTGGGAAGCGAGCCTGGGTCTCCTAACTGCAAGGCAGCAGGGGTACCCACTGCGCCACTGTGCTGTCCAAAAGAATAAACCAGAGTATAATACTAAATTCAATACTAAAAGAAATGCCTGAACGAATCACATAATTTATAATAGACACAAAATATTCTGAGCACCTGGGCAGAGAGGTAAACTGAAGGAAGGGGCAGAGAGTTAGGTTAATGTAAAAGCCTTCCTGAACAGATGAGTTTCAAGTTGTTTTTTAAAAGAATGAATTTAGTCAGCTGATGTAGTTAATTTCGGGAGGCCATTCCAAAGTCTGGGCGCTATACAACTGAATGCTCTGTCACACATAGAGTTCAAGTTAATGTGGGGCACAACACAGGAGCATAACATTGGAGAAGGTCACTAATGTAGACCGGTGCAAAACCATTTAAAGCCTTGTAGGTTATTAATGGAATTTTACAGGATTGAGTATAAAACACAGGGAGCCAGTGAAGGTGTGGCAGGATGGGTGTGATGTGTTCGCTGTTGGTGGTTCATGTAAAGACTGTTGCAGCAGAGTTTTGAATTAATGCTGTGATATAAGATTTGAAGGGGCACCTGCCAGTAGGGAGTTACAGTAACCGATGCTGGATGTGATAAAAGCAAAGTCAAATTTCTCGGCATTACAAAAGGAAAAGAACGAGCGAACACAGGATGTGTGTTCAGAGATGGAAGTAAGAAAATTTCTTAATGTGGTTTATGTGGGTGGAGTAAGAAAGGAAGGAATTGAAAATGACACCAAAATTCCTTGCATTAGAAGGTCTGATGAGATCACCATCAAGAGTGACTGAAAAGATCTCATTTTTTTAAGTTGTGCTTTAGTGCCAATTTGCAGGAATTCAGTTTTCTTGCAATTTAATTTTAAAGAGTTTTGCTCCATCTAGGTTTTAATTTCACTAAGGCAAGTTGTGAGCTGAGAATGTTCTGATGAAGTTTTACTTTTAACATTGAAATAGAGTTCTATGATATTCTGAAACAGAGAATATCATCTGCATAAAAATGATAACCCTGTACAAAACTACGAATGATATGGCCAAGGGGAAGTACAGTGTATATAGATACAGAAGGCCGAGGACAGATCTCTGAGAAACTCCTTGTGTCACTGGCACTGAACTGGACCTACTGTTGCCAAGACTAACAAACTCTTGCCTATCTGTCAGATAGGACTTAAACCACTGGAGAGCAGTGCCAGAGATACCTGGAATGTTCTTGGTTCTGGACAGTAGAATGTCATGTCTGACAGTGTTAAAAGCTGCCCTGAGGTCTAACAGAATTAATATGCTGATTTTTCCAGAGTCTGCTGCCTTAAATTGATCATTGGTTATTTGAAGTAGAGCAGTTTCGCAGCTGTGTTACACTCTGAAACCAGACTGGAAAGGTTCCATCAAATTATTAGAGATTAAGTAACTGGTGAGTTGGGAGGCTACAGCACACTCAAGAACTTTTGACAGAAAAGGCAAGTGAGCGAGAGGCCAAAAATTAAGATTGTCGGACTTTTTTAACATTTGGGTTACAGAAGTGATTTTAAAAGTGGCTGGCACAATGCCGGTGTCGAGGGATATGTTTATTATTGTTGTAACAGTTGGGATTATGGCATGAAGGTAGGATTTAAGAAGTGTGGTGTGGTTGGTATACAGGTAGTTGGCCTCATCTCAAGGAAGCTTACTTTTGTTTTAATGGAGTTGTTTTATCTAGTGCTGAATGAAGGGCTGAGTTATAGAAGTCAACAAGACTATCTAGCATTGATGAAATAGGGGAAGATAGGAAAAGATCAGAAATGGATTCAGCAAGGATAGAGGGGCCAGTGTTTTAAGGTTTCTTAAGAAGTTTGACATTTACAGGTAAGCGGAGGTAGAGGTAATGAGACAGTGAAAAGTACTGGTTTATCATCGGAGAGTCACAAATCACTGTTCCAATATATGACCACCAGAGTGGGTGGGAAAATGAACATATTGCACCACATTAAAATAGTCCAGTAAGGACAGGAATTCATTCCTTAGTTTACATGTTAGAGTGTCAATATGGTTGTTGAAATCGCCAAGAAGAAAGACTCTGTGGGAGAGGGACCTGAAGTGGATTAAAAGATCACTCAGATCAGAAAAGAAAGACCAATTGTATTTTGGGGGTGATGATAGGCAAGAAATAAGTAAGACAGGAAGACCAGAACAGTCAGTCAATTCGGATTCTTGTGATGTTTAATTTCGATACAGCAATTACTGCAACCCCCCGCATTGTCTTGAACTATGAGCCTCTGAGAAGTAAACGTATCCGGATGATGTCGCCTCCGAGAGAGTCATAAAGACGTTCGGTTTTTTGCCAGGTTTCTGTTATGCATATCACATCAAGGTTGGACTCTGTAATGAATTCTGATAAACAATGCTGCGTTAGCTGCTGAGGGCTAGTTGTGAACAGATCCATAGCCAGAGGTTATTATAGCACATTGAGAATTTGGCACTGTGACGCTCTTTATTTCCAAAGCCATGAGTAGCTTGGTGTATTCCTGAGCAAATGCTCCCAGAACACTTTCATTCGTAGCTCAAAGGTGACAATGACCTCACCCGCGAAGTAAATATTTTGGGTGCTGCACAATGCCAGAGTCTTTTAGGACAATCCAGTCAGACCACTTGTTCTGAACAAACTGTTTAATATAAACAAATTTGTCATGAAAATATTTCAGCATAGTATAGAGCATCACTTATCTGATAGTAGTGAAGCAGCAGAAGAGAAGGTGAAACGGGCGGGGTGGGGTAGGGTAGGGTGGCACATGTGAGTGATGATAGCGAAGCAGCAAAAAATCCAAAAGAAGCATAGTAGGAGATTTTACGAGATGCACATGAAAGATAGCTTTCAGAATCCAGAGGTTCCAGTATCCATTTAGCACTGGGTGTTACAGGCGTGATTGCCCCAAAGCCGCAAGCCAGGTAGCTGCAAACATCAGATCGCTTCTCAGTCATTCCTAGTCGAAGCATGTACAGAAGGAATCTACAGCAATCCAGCATATCCATTATAATCAAGGATCTGGTGGGGTTCATTCAAACTTATCGCAATTCCTATGAGCTTTAGGGAAATTTTTGTTTTAGCACTTTCATGTATGTAATCTTTGAACATTTTGAAAAAGCTTTGCCACAGATCTTAGTTACTGTATTTCTGATTTCTAAGCAAACATTGTTTTATTTCATAATAAATAATAATAGTTGAAAAATTGGAAAAAAAATAGTTGAATGATACAGAATTATTCAGGTTGTGTTATTAAGTTAGTTACTATAGAAATTTTGTCACATGCATTTTAGTTGTAGTTTTTTAGTAAATATGAGTTTGAGAATGCAAATTCTCTTAGGCTTTGTAATCACACTGTTGAGATTACAGTGAAATCGGAACCTCAACCAATTAGTTGCATTAATCATTCAGTAATGCCTCCATAATACTATAGGTAAAAAGAGCAAGGCAGCATTCCAACATATGGTGGCTCTATGTCTATGCTTGAAGTAGTACATATTTCTTTGTAATAGCATATTTCTTTCTTTCTGTTTTGCGTCTTGTAATCCAGTTAATTGAATGGTGGTGATAATCAGTGAGTCATGTTTTCTCAAATTGTGGGCCCTTAGCCAAAGTTGCTCAGTCTTCTCATTTGTTCTCGCTTTCATAATATATCCTGAAGCCACTACCAATCCATTCACTTTCCACCCACTGTGAGAATGCTAAAAGTTAGTCTCCAATCTTTTTTTATGCATTCATTTACAGAGCAACATATGCCTGTACAAAGCTTAACTCAGCATTTCAGAATATTGCTATCATTTTCTAGTCCTGATACTGATTAGAGTTTGTTTTTGTAGTTTATTATTATTTTATTGTGCATGCTCGCAGGTGAAACACAGTGATTTTCCTTGGTAAAATGATCTCTGTCTATCCCATGTTTCATTTTTGCTGTCTACCAGTAACAGCTAAACAATCTAAACTACTAAGCAGAACTAACTCTGAAAAGACTTGTATAAATCAGTGACCATTTATGTGGTTTGAAGAACTTTATTTGTGTCAGTGTATATTACGTGCTATAGTCTGAGGAAGTATACAATTCCTATTTTACACCAGCTAACTGATATGCCAGAATATGTTAATCATTATTAGGTTATTTAACCCCTACATTTTTACTTCATCGGTATCATTGAACAATTTTTATACTCTCAGTTAATTGGCACACTACATATTACTTTTTATATCCAATTACATTATCAACATACTCCCTGCAGCCAACCTTGATTACTGAAATAGTTTTTGTCATGAATAACTGTCACTAGATTTATTTATTGTGAATTTCCCCTTGGGGTTAATAAAGTATCTTATCTATCTATCTGGCTTATTTGCTTAAGTTTTCACTTACGTATTTTCATTGAAATCTAAAGGACTAAAAGAAATCTAAACATAGTTGTAATAGAAACATTTACAATATTTTTTTAATAATGTAGACTTTGTTTAGTCATATACTGTTTTATGCCATTTTACTGAATGTCTGTTAAATGTCACAGTCAGCAGCTATGTTAGGCAGTGCTCAAGCAATGAGTTAGAACTTTATCAAAAAACAAATTTTTATGTTTAGTTCATTGATGTCAAAGATTTCAGATGGATAAAGTTTAAATGTTTACTGTAAAAATGGTAATGATTACTGTGGTGGGCTGGTGCCCTGCCCGGGGTTTGTTTCCTGCCTTGCGCCCTGTGTTGGCTGGGATTGGCTCCAGCAGACTTCCGTGACCCTGTAGTTAGGATATAGCAGGTTGGATAATGGATGGATGGATGGTAATGATTATTACTGGAAGAAAACTGCAGTGTTTTTTATGTTGAGTCAAGTGTCCTTTAGCAAAAAAGAGAGCTATAAGAACATGAAGCAAACACTGTAGGATTTCTTCATTATTAAAAAGTTGTAATATGCAGATTTTTGTTTTCTCTTCTCAGCAGAGCAAGGTGGATAATAGTAAAGTGCAAGTAAAAATTTACTACACGTACAGTACCTTACAATGACATATAGCATTTTTTGCGGTAATACAAAAGGCAAAGAAATTTTCTAAAATGCTATGCAGAGGTTTTTTTTTTTTTTTTTTTTAAATCATTTAATTTTTTCCATGTCAAGAATGCTAAGTAAATTGCCAGATGCAGGTTCAGATATTTGGGGTAACAAGCCGGCCACAACCCCATTAAATTGGCAAGAAAAAAAAAACTCTCAAACAGAAATAAAACAAGGAATTGTACTCCTCCTCCCACTCTTTAACAGATTGGGCTTCAGAGAGCTCTGTGTTGTCTGCTTTCTCAGGTTAAAAGACATCATTCTCATCTCTCAGTACACCCAGTTATATCAGAAGGGGTGGGGATGGTGTTGAGTCAATGTGTCATCTCCTGGTTATGGCTAGAGCAGAGGAAGGAACAAGAGACACTGTTAGCAACAGCACCACCTCTTCTTTGGTGGTGGTAGTAGTATTACTTGGCTTATCTGTGCCTTCCTGGGGTATCCAAAAGCACATATGCATGATAACTGCTAATTATGAAAGAGCATCTAAAGCAATTTTAATTAAATATTCAAAAAATTAAGTAAGCATACAAAATAGTTTAACTTTGGAATGGTGGGTAATTTTGACTGTATTGCTTTTAATAAGAAACAAAATGAATCCAATGTCACTATAGTATGAATTTAGAGGATTTTTTACCCCGATGTTCAACACAAGTAGAAAGTGTTTATAAAAGCAAATATATTTGTAAAATCTTCTTTTGTTTCCTCTTTCTCTCTACACGCCCCCCCCCCCCTCCCCCCACCTCCTTTCTGTGAGCCCTCGTAGTGCTGTTCACTCTGAGGGTATCAGTATCTGCCCTGGTAGCACCAGATTGAAACTCTCACATATAGCCAATTTAAGGTGCTGGTCTTTGTGATGTGGGAGCAAACTGGAATGCCAGGACAAGAGCTGCATAAACATGATGAGAAGTGAACATTCATCACCAAAAGTAACTGGGCTGCTGTTAGAATCCAGGACACTGATACCATCAGGTAGTAGCAAAATAAGGAGATTTTTTTTTATTTTTAATATACGCTTTATTACTCTGTAACAATCATTTACATAATATAAAATCTTAACAGTCTTAAAATCTCAAAAAGATATTAATAAAAACACACACAAATCCCAAAAATTGACATTAAAATAAAAAAGTTAAAAAAATTTTCTCATTCCTGCTTGTACAAACTGTCTCATTTATACACCACTGGTTTTAAAAAGTTTGCAGGCTAAATTTCAGTTTATAAAATCTATAGTCAACAAGTACTGTTGTTTTTACTAAGGCAATAAACTTGTTACCTAAATCAGGGGTGGAGTGGTTGCCCTGAGGCTAAGCATCTGCGTTGGTATCTGGAAGGTTGCTGGCTCGAATCCCTATTACTGCCAAAAGAAATCCTACTCTGCTGGGCCATTGAGCCAGGGCTCTTAACCTGAAATTGCTCCAGGTTTGCTATATAATGGCTAACCTGGTGCTCTGTCTCCAAGGGGTATGTGAAAACTAACAAATTCCTAATATAAGAAATTGTATTGGGTGAAATAAAGAACAAAAACAAATTAAACAAAATAAATCTGACTGTCTCTGAAAGAGAGTTTTGAATTGAACTTTATTAATCAATAATCAGTAAATCATTGACATTATCATTAAGTAAAACAAAAAAAAGAAACAAATATATAATTTAGAAAAATCAACTAATTATCCTGAACTCTACAAATTGTCTCATGAACACACCAAAAATTATGTGACAGGCGTCTGGTCACACTTACAGGTAATCTAACCTAAACACAGTTAAAATATCTGACTATGCCATCAATTTTTATTAAGAGTCTGTGAACTCCTGAAATGTAAAGATAATAGCACACAGGTTTCTTTCAATTGGGCAGTGAATAAACATACAATGAAAGACACAGCAGCAATTTCAAGAGAAACAGTAACATGTTTTACATACTCAAGACAATATAAAATACACCAAGAAGATAAAATTTTATATTAGTCTAAAAAATATCAAGAGTGTAAACCTTTTAAAAAGAGACCGCACAGTCCACACTGTATAATAATGTAGGAAACAACTTTTGGTGGTGCAAAGTCCAAGTTGGGCACTGTGTTAACAGAACAATTAATCTTCAAACTGTTCCACTGAAACACTCTGTTCACTGAGCGCTTGTTTTCCAACAGAAGTCTTTCTTCTTGTCTGCCAGCTTCACACGGTCCTCTCATGAGTCTTCCCTCCCTCTCTTGACCCAATGCCTCTCTGATGAAACTGTTTGTTTCTCCCTGGAGGTAGGAGTCGCCACCTATGTGCCTTGCGTCCTGTCAGCCACATACTCTCATGTGCCTGCAAGTCCCTGCGCTTAGTGCAAGTGATCTTGACAATGTTCTCGGTGGGCTGTCTCTACCCTACACCTGTCTGCCCTCTTATACCATTCTCTGGACTCACTCCGTCAAATTCTTCTCACGTTCTCTTTGCACCATCCGAACATCACCCACTGCCCAGAATTATATAACTCCAATCTCTGCCTGGGTCAACATGACGACCAATAAAATAATGGTACATGTCAACTTCCTTACATTATGAATAGTGTAAGCACATTTTCATTGTTTAAAAATAATAGTATTGTATAAATATTACTGTATACTGATGAGAAACCAACGTCCCCAGAACATTTTAATTTTAAAAGAAGCAGGCAGTCCTGTATCACAATATTGTATGTTGATGAGATACCAATCAAAGCCGTCTAACCTTTTAAAGCAGATGACTTTTTTTTTTTTTTTTTGCAAGACAGTCAAATAAGAGGAAAAGAAAATCGCCCATTGTACAAAAATGTTCTCCCTCTGACATCCCCCCCAGACTTAACCATTGTCAGTCCCAGACAATTGTTTTAATCTTCTTTATTCCTTAAAATGGATGGGAAGTCTCCCCAGATTTTCCCTCCTTGATCTGTGCACCTCCTTGATCTTATTGTCCCAAAGCCATATGTGGGAAGTCCAGGTTGAGACTGTTCTGCCATTGGGGTGGTTGAAGGACTTTGTGGGGACAAATAACAAGGCTTTAAAGCATTACTGTGCACATTTTTCTTTCTTCAACCCCCTTCTGCTCTCACTTCATATACCACTACAGCGTGCCCTACTTGGCCCAGCACAACATAGGGTCCTTGTTTTCACTAAACTGGAGGTTTTTCCCTGTACTTGTCTGCCTCTATTTCTCGGCCATACCCTTACTCCAGAAAGTAATGGAACAGCCCAAGCTTTCTTATCATACTGAGCTTTATAATGTTGTGCTACCTTATCCATCCACCCCATAGTGATCTGTCCTGCATATGTTCTTTCATCCCTGGTACTCCCAGACTGTAGCCTAGTCCACCTCCAAGATCACATCTTTTGAGAGTCTCAAATGGCGACCAAACATCAGATAAGTAGGAGCATAGTCAACGGAACTGTGAACAGTATTATTATACATTAGATAACTGGGGTAGGAAGTCAGGCCAATGCCTCTGCTTCTCCTCAATTAGAGTTATTGGCATACTTAGCAGGGTCTGATTTAAATCTCTCATTCATACCCTTACCAGCCAGGTGATAGGGAGAAGTCCTACCATACAACACTCACAGCTGTCGAATTAGGATGGACTCAAAATTGGGCCTTTAGTCAGAATGGAAATGTATGGGGCATCCAAAATGTTGAATCACATTGGTCTCTAATGCCCATACTGTAGTCAATGCTGTCTGATCTTGTGCAGGTACTGCCTATACATAATGGGTACATAATTGTGTTAAAAAAAAAAAATGCTTTAGTTGCCTCACATTTTTATGCAATCGTTTTGTTCACCCCACTGAATTAAAGCTGAAAGTCTGCACTTCAACTGCATCTGAGTTGTTTCATTTAAAATTCTTTGTGGTAATGTACAGAACCAAAATTAGAAAAAAAGTTCTCTGTCCAAATATTTATGGACCTAACTGTATGTATGTGTGTGTGTGTCTTTGTGTGTATATGTATGTATGTATGTATATAATAAATAATATAAAATCCGTCTGTCTGCATTTCACAAGAGAACTTACTTAACAGATTTAGATTTTGTTTTTTTTTTTTTTTGTAAATATGCTGGAACATTCTGGTTGATTTTGTGACTTCTGTCATTGCTCTAAGTATCATAGTTCAGTTGCAGTACTGATTTATTCAGGTAAATCTGACGGACAGGTTGCGGGCCCTGCCTTAGGAGTAGGCAGGCAGGCGGGCCATCCTCACTCACACGCAAGCCTCCGTTTTGAGTCGCTCTACTTCTCGCCACGTTCTGGAGTGTACCTTTCCTCCGAGAGATCACAGCTACATGTGTTTCAGAGGGTACCTGCTCATTGGCAGAGATATCATGGCCACATGCTCTTCTCCCCACGCAGGGGACACTCTCCCATCAGAGCTGAACACGATCAGACACAGTGGCAACGTTTGACGTCGGAGTGTACCTACCTTCTGCATGGCCAGAGATACATTGCCAATTTTGTACATTTTTGGCAGAGATCACACAGCTACATTTTCGCTCCTGACAGCAAAACCAAAAATATTGTATATCAAGTGGCCCTAGGATATGAAAGCTATCAATATAGATTTTTTTATTTTTTTTTATTTTTTATATAAAGTTTGTCCTGTTTCACAACTACGCAGGCAGAGCCGCGGGGGACAGCTAGTCTATTATAACAGCATGGCTTTCTAGTATAAGAGTCTGGCTGCAGTCCAGACCTTTCACCAAATGAAAACCTTTGGCGCATCATGAAACGAAAAATACGACAAAGACCCAAGAATGTTGAGCAGCTAGAATCCTTTATCAAAAAAAGAATGGGACAACATTCCTCTCCCAAAAGTAAAGCAACTGATCTCCTCAGTTCCCAGATGTTTACGGACTGATGTTAAAAAAAGGGGGAATGCTACACAGTGGTAAACCTGACCCTGTCAACTTTTTGTGACGTATTGTTGCCGTCAAATTCATAATGAGCTAATATTTTTCATGAAATATTAAAATGTTTCAGTTTCAACATTTAATGTTTTCTGTGTTCTATTATGAATAAAATATGAGTTTGAGATTTGCAAATCATTGCATTCTGTTGTTAACATTTTACACAGCATCCCAACTTTTTTGGAATATACCGATATATATACACGCATGCACACACGCGCGCGCACACACACACACACACACACACACACACACACACACACACACACACAAAATAATTAATAAAAAAATGAAAACTTCTAACTTGGCAATCACAGCTACAGTGAGGCATTACAAAAGAGCCAGTAGCTTTCTTTAACTCACTTCTGCTGCCTTATTTTGTATTTTATTATTTTCATTGTATCAGTTTATTTTACCTTACCTTTTCATTGTTATCTTTGCTCGTGATTTTTGAGTTTCATAATTTTTAATCCCGAAACAATTTCGTTGTCAAGTATTTTGAAATTTATTTGTTGGGTTAATAAATTTTGTTAATCTGTAATTTTGTCTTTTTGTCATATTACATAGTAGTGAGGCATACTTTGCACACATATGAATTAATAATGTCCATATAAACATTTTTCTTTTATCTTTAGCTAGCAGTTGTTTTTTGGAAATGTCCAGAGATTATTTTTTTTTTTTTTTTTTTCTCCTTAATAAAAATAAAAAGACATAATAGACACAGGAGGTGAAATAATGTTCATGCTAACCTTTTGTATGTTACTCATTCAAAAGAATAAGGTGTAATGAAAGCTGTGGACACCGATTAAATGGATGATCATGCTGACAGATATGAGACTTTTATGCGGTATCATATTTCCATTTGTTCAAGAGTTTTTTCCCCACTTTGGAAATCTCCTTAAAGCCTTTATTTGATGAGGTGTGAAATTATTAGTTTCACGTTCCTACACCTCCAGCATTAATGATGTTAGCAGTGTGCTAGTTACTGTCCAGTTCACCACTGACCCTTCTGAAAATGGACAACCTTAACATACCCATAAAAGTGCTGGAAAAGAACACAGGAGTTTTGCATTGGAAATTAATTCAGATAACATAATATAGAGAGCTTTTATGTTTTCATTTATACTTTATTGGAAGGAAAATAAAAGCCCTGACCTGTTGTTGTTGAAATATACTACTTTATGTAACATACTAAATTCCAGAGATAAGGCAACCAGTTATTTATATAGGTAACATCTATTTGTTGGCAAAGTGCAATTTCGGAAAGCTTTATTTTTATGCTGTAAGTCTTAGACTTAAGTGCAAATTACTATATTACTATTATACATGTTTGTACAGCATTTAGTTTCTTTTTAAAAGTATATACTGTACATACCTTATGGTATATTTGTGTTTGCAAAAACTAGATGTAGTTCAGATGGATAGTACATCTTTTCTTTCATAGACCCTGCTGACTTTCCTTTTCCTTAGCTGGCTGGCTTGTCCACTCTCTTGCACTACCCCAATTCTGCTCTCTCGCTCTCCAAGTCTTTTGTTCTTCCGTCTTCACCAGTCTCTTCTCCCCCTTCCGCCTCGCACTTCTATTTATTATGGGAACGTGGCTCAGGTGTGGCGATTAGCAGCTCCCAGCTTCAATCACAGATGCAGACTCCTCACCTGCGCACTTAAGGACCGGCCACATCACGAAGCGCCCGGTAACCGCTCTGGCCACACTATCACGCCCCTCTTTTAGCCATGAGTGTGGAGATTATTTAAAAACTGGCCTTTTTGATCTGAGCTGTGGACCCGTAATACCACAGAGCCCCAGAAACATTTCTTGACATAATTCTGCTGAATAATTTGTTGGCAGAAAGTACTCGGTGTTAGAATGTCAGAGAGGGGATGTGCAGCATTATTCATATTAGCCCTCAATTTTGTTTTCACACTATCATTTACTACTACTTCCTGAAGGTTGAGGGTGCATCCTATAACTGAGCCTGTCATTTTAATTATGTTGTTGATTTTTGGTGTTACCAGCCCAGCACATCATAGCATACAAAATCACAATGACCATTACAGACGTGTACAATATATAAAGAATGTCACTACCCACGGTAAAGGAGCACAGTACTCTTTTTAAAATCACTTTTTAGGTACCTGATAAGGTGTGTGTGTTCTAAGAGTGCACATTATATTGGTACTGGAAAAGTACCAGAACAGCCAAAGTTTTAAATTGTATGGTACCAGCATTTTTAGATTTTTCAGTACTGGAAGTAAACTTCCGCTTTCCTCTCAATCCCTCCAACAGTCCTTCCATGAACTCTTGCTATTGAAGTTTAGGAAAAATGTCTGTTTTGTGATATCTACCACTTCAACATCATTTCTACTTTATTAACCACTCCATGTCTCTGCATACCAGGTAGTCAAGCAATTGTGTCACACATCAGAGACTTCAGTAAAATGGGTGGTTTTGAAATTATCTGTTATTTGTTTTGGATTGATTTTGGTCCCAGTCCTGAGGTGCAAAAACTTTTATCAATACCAAAGTCATAATTTTAGTACTGATCCAACAATTGTGTGTACTCTTCTGAGTTATAAGATAACAAATTTTTTCTCCTTTACAGAAGCCCTTTCTCTACTCTTTATTCTTTACTCTGTAAATCTACCTACAATATTTGCTTTAATCTTACAATTGTCAGGTGATATTGATCTACTGCCTTCACTTCCCTGCTGGCAAAATATTTTTTAAGAATGAGATTTTTTTTCCAGAAACCCTAATTACCTTTCCACCCAACTAAAGATAATTCCTAGACTTTATCATAGTCCCTGTCAATGTTTTCTCATGTTCTTTCCATGGGTATTTTTCCTGATTCACTTTATCATTTGTGTTCCATTGATTTACCTATCATCTTCCTCCATATGTTCTTGCATTGCCCTCCTGATTCTCTCTTCCTTTCTGTCTTGGGTGGCTTTGTGGTAGGGTACTGGGCACCGTCTGGGGAATATAGTTTTTCCTACATCAGTTGGCCTTTATTTGTATGTTAAATTGCATCAATAAAAAAAATATCATAAAAATGAATATACCGTATGTTATGACCTTAATGCAAGAGGCAACAAAAGATAAACACCAAAACAGGGTACTGGCTACATTAATCTTTGAGTGGTATTCTGACTTTAACCATAAAACAAATTATTTGATACGTTGCTTAACCTATTTTCTTATTATTTTTTTAACATGTGCTCCTTTATCCATGTATTTAGCAAATGATTAGGCAGCCAGAAGCGCAAAACACATGCGTTTATTTCTCTGGTTCTTTTACAGCATACACAGAGCACAAATCACCACAAATACAGCTCACAGATACTCAGTCCTTTCTTTTCCACTGTCTCTACTCCTCTCCTCGCAAGCTCTGCCCTCTACTTCCCGACTCCGGCTCCCCGACTGGAGTGAGGCAGTGCCTTTTATAATGCATCCGGATGTGCTCTGTGATGGCCTTCCTGCAGCAACTTCCTGGTGTGGTGGAAGTGCTGCATGGGCACCTGGAAGCACCCCGGGTGTACCTGCTTCCTGCTCTGGCAGCACTTCCTGTTGTGGCGGAAGTGCTGCAGTCTGTCTCCAGGACTACCTGAGCACCCTCTGGCAGTGGCCTTGGGCCCCAACAGGGTTGAGCTTCTATGCTCCGATCCCATGGCCCCCATGCAAACCAGGGCGGCTGCCCTCTCATGTCCCAGGGGAGGTGTTGTCCCTCTCCCAGTCCTTCCACCTTCCAGGCGTCCACCACACTAGTTGGAGGATTCCAAGAATAAAGGGTATAAGATTCAAAGTTCCAACAGTTCACACTCCTTCAAACTAAACATAGTATTGCTTTTGGGGCATAACTTGAAGCAATGTTTCCAAAATGGAAGACATTTTGTTACACAAACACCCACTTAACAGTGAGATTGTTTACTCAAGATTTTGTGAGAGGATCCTGTATTCCTGCGTTTAAATAAGATCTAAGAATTGTGAATAATCCTAATATGGATATTTGATTTTATTTTTTTCTTTAAAGCTATATGTGTACTGCCATGCTTTTTAAGCATGTACCATTTTCTATTTAAACATTTGATACTAGCCAACCCGCGGCGTAACATACGCTGCATAATTATGTATTGATGGGTGAACACTTGCTGAACGACACAGTTGTCCAAATGGGGTGGGTTTGTGGATACCACTGTGAGTGAATGAAAAGATGGACCTCTGGAGAGAGCAACATACAATTGTCCGTGACTGAAAGCGGGATCGTCTGTGATGATGGAGGCCACGCTGGTGAAAGTTACTTCGTCGGTAGGGATAAGTTTCAGCACTTGTTCATTAAGGTGTAGCGAGTCTTCGTTGTTGACGCTTAATATAGCTTGCGTACTGAGTTGTTCAGGAGTCACAGTTGAGAAACACTTTTTTAATGTCTTTTAAGCACAGGGAAAAAAATTAACAAGTGAAACATCCGTCATGTAATAAGCCACCAAGAAAAGTAACATTGCAACAATGCACGCTACGATCCAATCGCTGTAAACAGAAGTGCATTCTTTAACTGCCTTGTAGCGCAATGGTAGTGCTGCTGTTTTGCAGTAAGGAGACTGTGGAAGATTTTGGGTTCGCTTCCCGGTTTCTCCCTGTGTGGATAGCGCTTTGAATACTGAAAACACCGGTATATCAATGTAATGAAGTATTATTATTCTTAGAGCGCTGGACGCATCTCTCTCACGCACCTTTATGCGTGTGTGTGTCGCTCGCTGCATGTGTTCCTGCAGGCATACCAGTAAGTGAATGAAAAGATGGAACTCTGGAGAGAGCATCATACAACTGTCCGTGACTGAAAACTGGTTTTGGCAGATACATGCACATCTTTTTGAAAGTTTGGCCCTGTGCCTTACCAATTGTGATCGCAAAGGCAAATCTAACAGGAAATTGTCTTCGTGTTAAAGTAAAAGGCAAATTATCCGCGACAAACAAACTGTTTTACACGCCGCATACCAACCCGCGGCGTAGTATACGCTGCTTTTTTATGTTTTTTAAGCAGAGGGAAAAAATGAACATTTGCAAAATCCGTAACGCCGCTTTTAGTAAGTACAATGTTTGTCAGCCACTTTTTGCCAGCTGTCTTTTCTGGTTTGGGCTGCTTTTGCAGTGTTGCCACTTTTGCATATTAAATCTTGAAATCCTTCGAGTAACTAATTAACTAACACCCACCCACCCAGCTTGTGAGGAAAAAAATGTGCCCGTTCTTTCATCATTTTGTTGCAGCCTATCAAAGACTTGCTGATCATGTTTTCTAGACTCAATATACAGTGGAACCTCGGTTCACGACCATAATTCGTTCCAAACCTCTGGTCGTAAACCGATTTGGTCGTGAACTGAAGCAATTTCCCCCATAGGATTGTATGTAAATACAGTTCGTATGGTCTGGAATGGATTAATTGTATGTAAATATATATTTTTAAAGATTTTTAAGCACAAATATAGTTAATTACACCATAGAATGCACAGTGTAATAGTAAAAACATTGAATAACACTGACACAAACACCCAGGCTACCTGCTCAGCTGCATGGGCAGGCTCTCTCTCTCTCAGCAGCAGCCTCCCCAGCCAACCCCTCCCCCCCCTCTCTCTCTCTCAGCAGCGCGGGAGCCTCCCCAGCCCCCCCCCCCCCTCTCGCAGCAGCGCGGGAGCTCCCTCCCCCTCTGTCTCTCAGCAGCACGCGAGCCCTCTCTCTCTCTCTCTCTCTCTCTCTGTAACATTGCAGCAGTTGTATAAACACTTTTTTTTAAAATGAGTTTTAAGGAACATTTGAACAAATCCGAACTTTATTTAAAAGTCAACCAAGATAGTAACATTGCAGGAGTTCACCATTTTTAATCAGGCGACTGACAGTAGTGGAGTCAGGCACAGAGAAGGTCAGCTGCTGAGAAAGCGTCTCGACTATTGCAGGTCGGTGAAGCAGGTGAGACGCTAATGAAAAAGAGGCACAGGGCTTATTGGTTTTTAAAGACTGCCTCCTTCATTGTGTTTTAACCTCAGTTTTAAAGGATTGCGCGGCTCTCTCTGTCGCGCTGCCTGTTTGTGCCTCTGTCTCTCTCTGGCGCTTCCTCTGTGTGAACCAAGGTTCCACTGAGGTTGACTAATGAAAAGTCAACGTGGCTCAGAGCTGCAAGTGGACTGTGGCACAGACAAACAGAAATGATGGCATGTTTTCCGAGGTGTCGCGTCCGAATTGGTGGGCGTGGCTCTGATTTTTTTCGTCGTATCCAATGGTCTAAGAGTTGGAGGGCGTGGCTCCTTCCTGCGTGCGCCATTGGCGTCTTACTTGTCGGCGGTTTAGTGAATCCACGCCCCTTCCGGCGTGCTTTCCATGGGTGGCTACTTGTCTTCTGCCTTAGTGAATTATATATATATATATAGATATTATCATTTTCTTTATTTTAAAATTGTATATTGTAAATGTATTTGTGTTTATATTTATGCATGTTTTCTACTTGATGTTTACTGATATACAATGTTTACTTATAGTTTTTCCGGATTTCAAGAGAAATTAATTGATTGGCAGATTAAATAAGTTAGATGCACAGTGGCTTTGTTTTCTGCCTGAAAACAATTTGGGTTCAATGATATGGTTGTAATTCCAGTAATGCTATATTGCATTTAAAACAGTATTGATGTCAACACAGTTACAACATAATTTTTTGTTTCATAATATTTATCATGTCTTACATTTTCAGGCCAGACAGGTTGTTAATTACATTTCATTAAAATTAACAATTCTTAGTCACAATAACAACAAACTTCTTAGGATTTGTATTTAATGTCTGACATCATTTAGTGTTTTTTAATGACCTAAATTGTGGGTGTGTGTGTCCTGATGGACTTTAGTTTAAAATTTATATTGTAGTATATTTGTAAACATTATTATGAAAATGTACAAGTTTAAGAAATACAAATAAATTCCTATCAGAATATTTAGGAACTTTGCAGCATGATTTATTTCATGGATTTTTGTTAATAATCATAGGAGAACAAGTCTGTGATTTTAGATACCTCCTTGACGTTAGATGCAAACAAATTATTGCCAACTACATGCAGAACAAAAGCAATTTATCTGGTTGTACGACTGTAAAGCACCAGAGTCGGGACGGCAAAACGAGGCAGTGCTGAGCACTTGCTTTGAAGAAGAGAATTGCTGAGCATAGGTGGCATACTGAAAGCTGTAATTAAATAGAGATGCCCTCATGAAATTTTGACCTACTTTCAGTTAATTTGCAGGATTAAGAGTATGAAAGTTTTGTCTCTATAGGCCTTCCTTTCTTTAATGTTTCATAGAGCTTAGCTTTGCCTTGTTCTGTAGTTCCTAATTGTAATTGTTTAACGTCATTTGTTTGTTGCATTTATCAACAATTTACTATATAAAAGTCCCTTGAACTGTTAAATGCTCTATACCAGTTGGTATAATAGTGACAAAGAACCTTGGCGTTTGTAAACAAATCTTTTATGTATAATATGATTTTCTACATTATGCACAATATATACTGCGTACAACAACTATTTTGCCTAGAAGACTACACAGTGACTTCTAGTGAAAAGGAACTTGATCTTGCGATTGTGCACATTTTATGCCAACTTTGTTATATGGGAGCTTTCATTCTCAGACATCTTAATGAAGATAACTCCGTATTGAGTTTTAACAGAAAGCAATATGCAATCTGGGGTGGTTTTTGATGTGGAAGGACTATGAAGAACACCACTTGAAAATTAGCTTCCAAAGATTTGATTGGTTCTTTAGCATTGACTGTGCGGTGAGGAGAAATTGACATTCCTGGGTAGCTGTCACTTTCCTATAAGTTCATCTGTATGAAAACTTGAGATACATTTATTGTCATGTTGTTTAATAGCTAAGTCAATTGGAGGTGAAATTGGTCAGTAATTACTTATCGCATTTAAGGAGATCAATATAAAATTAGATACACATGGTTACTTGATACATCTCCTGGTAAGTGTTTTAAAGCTGCAAATTTGCTTTACAATGCAAAGTAATTGCTCGCTGTTAAATTGTTTATTTTACCAGATTTTAAAGTTAGATATGTTATTACTTATAATTTCTTTGATTCTGTAAAATATGTCTTTTCTATGGATTGGATATTTTATTTCTGTTTGAGTATAGAGGTGATTAAGTGAGGTATTTTCTGTTGCAATGGCTGCATCCATATTTATTACATTTGATTTTTGTCGTAAATACAATTGAGCTTCACTATGGGAAAATAACCCTTTTGAAAGTGAAATGCAATGTAAAAATGTACAATTGTATGCAGTAAACTACAAAAAAGACATTTAAAAAAATGTCTGTTTTCAACATTAATTGAATGCTGTTTCTGTCAGAAGAAATTTAACTAAATTTTCATTTTCTTGTTGTATATTCTATAACAGGGGTCCCCAACTCTAGTCCAGGAGGGACCCAGTGGCTGCAGGTTTTCCTTCTAACCCTTTTCTTAATTAGTGACCTGTTTTGCTGCTAATTAACTTTTTTCCTTTCATTTTAATTGACTTTTGTTTTTTTTTTTTTTGTTTTTTTTAAGATTTGTTCCCCCGAATTTCTTCATCATTCCTCTGAATTGCTTCATTTCTTTCCTTAAATGGCATCCAAACAGAAATGAATTGTGAAGTTAGTGAGCCAACAGAAGACCAACTAAGTCAGGGCCTCAAACTCCAACCAATTTCACTCCAACCAGCTGCTTAATTAGGCTCTGATTCTTGTTATTAATTAAACCCATCTTTTAATTCAGTGGCTTGTTGCTGCTCTCATGGTGCAATGGCAGACATTTCTGAAATTGTTGATTTTCTCTTTTCTAAGAGCACTGTTAAAATGTTTAGGGGACCTGAACTGATCAGCATTCTTGAGATCTTCATCTTTCTTTATTTTCAGATATGGTATGATGGGACACAGTTTGCTAGTCATGTTTTGGCACATTTTGTATTTCATTATTGTTTAACAGCTAATTAAGGGGAAAAAAACAAGGGGTCCAAGTCTCCAAGAGCAAGTCAATTAAAATGAATTCAAAAGAAGTTAATTAGCAGCAAAAACAGGTCACTAATTAAAAAAAGGTTAGAATAAAAACCTGTGGCCACTGGGGCCCTCCAGGACCGGAGTTCGGGACCCCTGTTCTATACAAACACACAATATAATTGTTTTCACCCTTATTAGAAAATCATTGGGATTTTATAAAATGTATGAGAATGAACCAGAACATTGAAATTTTTTTTTTTTTTTTATTAAATAAGCTATTATTAATTTCCATTTTAAAACAAAACCTGTATCTCTTTTTAAAGAAAACAAGAAAACCATAATGTGAAAAAAAGGTTACTCAAACTTGTCGTAGTATAGCTTTAGTGCAACATCCTTTTCATGTTCGAACCATTAACTGATTTCTATCGCCTCTACATATTATGCTGATTTTAAAAGAATGAAAGAGTTATTATTTTTTTTTTATTACAGCTATCCCAAAGCATCTGCAACCCAAGTGGAGCATAACCTTTTGATTTAGGATATCAATTGTCATTTAAAAAAGAATGCTGCACCCTGTTGGTTTGCATGTTGTGAATGACTAGGCTGATTTGGGAATCTTTTCTTCTCTATTCTGTGAGCCATTGTGATGTTCGACAAACCATTAATCATTCTGCATCAAGCTGTCTAGCTGTCTGACTTACTCTACACCTTTCCTTTGTTGCTTGGTAATACAACTACATGACACTTTACCCAGGGTTGATGTATCACATGCACATTCAGTACACATCATCTTGGCGGGGCACAATGTCTCTTTTGGTTTACTTACTTTGTATTGTTGCATATCACTACAGAGCTACTTTGTGAATAATAGAAAGACATAAGAGAGCATAGTAAAAGAACATTGATATTGAAGTACTTGTGTCCAGTCAATGAACTGTGGCTGCATATTAAATTTCTAATTGGTCCTTAAGACTGCGTCTCACATTACAGTATAAAGAAGGCTTAGTCAGTTTGCTTTTAAAAACATAATGATAAACTATCTTTGAATTGCCTAGTGGAAGAATGAATTCTGTTTCTCAGAGACAATAAAGATACACAGTAAGAGGAAATGGAATCATCTGGTTTTTGAAATGTGATGTACAAATTCCTGAGATAAATATCTGCATATTATGTGAAAGCTTGTTAACTTTTATGAACCAGCATTGATCACAGTTGTGTGCTTGAAGATTTCAGTGGCTGATAGTCAGTATGTATGTAAAGTTGCTCTTAGGTTTTGTTTTTTCTTCTTTTCTAGTTAGTTGGATGTTGTTTTTAAATGTAAAGGTTTAAAGCTTATAAAACATTTGAAATTTAATGTAATAATAATGATTCATGGGACACTTGAATTCCTAAATTTTTTTACCTTTTTCACCATTTTACAAGTTTTATCAAAAATCCAAAAGTTGTGTTTAGTTAATATAATTTACTTACACTCATATTTTTAAAAATACATTTTTATTAGCTGGTCTTTTAAGTTTCCAATTTGGTATACTGGTTATTTATTTTTTATATTTCAAAAGTTGACATGCTTCTTGAGTAATAATCCTTGTATATTCTAAATGAAGAACAACAAAACAAATTAAGTGACTGGGTCCTAAGGAATACCCTGTTTAATGTCTGATTGAAACAGAGGATAAATGAAAATGTCATTGTCTTTGTGCCTGTCACCAGTCTTCAGTGCTCTCTGTAGAAATTTTAGGGGAAAAAAAGATAACTCATGTGGTTAAATACTTTGTATTTAGAAGAAAAGTGATCACCCAACTACATTTCTGCCTTACTCATTTTGTGACAATTCCCAGTTAAAATCCACATTTACAGTTTTATACTGTAAGACTATGGGCCGGTTTATACGTAATGCTCAGAAGACATACTGTACATGCACGCATCATGGCTGTCGCGCATTCCCAACATGCATTTGACACATCCTCTGAGCTTGTCCTCAGAAATTAATGTGACATGTTCATGAGTTTCAGTACCAGCAAAACATTGGGGGGGGGGGCATAGTGTGTTCAAGTTGAAACGTGAAATCAGTCTCTGTTTTCTATCAACATGTGATAGCAAGCCGCTTTGCAGATCCTATTGGATCAAGGTGCGTGCTCCGATGTTTGAGGAATGGCTTGATGTGGTGAAGCAAATCACTTAAATGCTGACATACAAATATATTTGTGGTGCTTTTCTTGATCTATTTCTCTCATAGGCAATACAAGCAATGCATATTCCTGTTTGTAATGACGCAGTACAATTATGCCATATTTTGTGCCTTTTTTTTTTTTTTTTTTTTCCAGGACTTAAAGAAGCGTATTTGAGCCACAGCGAAAAAAAAATTAGGGGGACAGTGGAGGGGAAAAAAGGTTTATTTTGTAATTAAAGTGGAAATTTTGACTTTAATCCTATAGATTATTTTGTCATTGAACTGGAATGTCATAAACGTCCTCTTAAAACTGACCCAGTTGTTAATAGCTACTTCTATATATATATATATATATATATATATATATATATATATATATATATATATTATATATATATATATATATATATATATATATATATATATATATATATATATATATATATATATATTATATATATACCGTATTTTTCGGACCATAAGACGCACTTTTTTCCCCCCAGAATTGGGGGGAAAAAGTCCCTGCGTCTTATGGTCCGAATATAGCCTAAACATGTGCTGTAAAAAAAAAAATGTTCAACTTGCCCGGCTCTGTGCTCCATTCCCGCCGCGGCCCGCCCGCCCCGCTCACTGGAGTCAGGCGCTGCTGCTGCCCTGTGGTAGTAGTAGTACCGTACCTGCTTCCATGATCATTCCTGCTGGCTGCAATG